>NC_088201.1:121100688-121295688 GCF_037126465.1 Ornithodoros turicata | reverse complement strand
GGATGGATGGATGGATGGATGGATGGATGGATGGATGGATGGATGGATGGATGGATGGATGGATGGATGGATGGATGGATGGATGGATGGATGGATGGATGGATGGATGGATGGATGGATGGATGGATGGATGGATGGATGGATGGATGGATGGATGGATGGATGGATGGATGGATGGATGGATGGATGGATGGATGGATGGATGGATGGATGGATGGATGGATGGATGGATGGATGGATGGATGGATGGATGGATGGATGGATGGATGGATGGATGGATGGATGGATGGATGGATGGATGGATGGATGGATGGATGGATGGATGGATGGATGGATGGATGGATGGATGGATGGATGGATGGATGGATGGATGGATGGATGGATGGATGGATGGATGGATGGATGGATGGATGGATGGATGGATGGATGGATGGATGGATGGATGGATGGATGGATGGATGGATGGATGGATGGATGGATGGATGGATGGATGGATGGATGGATGGATGGATGGATGGATGGATGGATGGATGGATGGATGGATGGATGGATGGATGGATGGATGGATGGATGGATGGATGGATGGATGGATGGATGGATGGATGGATGGATGGATGGATGGATGGATGGATGGATGGATGGATGGATGGATGGATGGATGGATGGATGGATGGATGGATGGATGGATGGATGGATGGATGGATGGATGGATGGATGGATGGATGGATGGATGGATGGATGGATGGATGGATGGATGGATGGATGGATGGATGGATGGATGGATGGATGGATGGATGGATGGATGGATGGATGGATGGATGGATGGATGGATGGATGGATGGATGGATGGATGGATGGATGGATGGATGGATGGATGGATGGATGGATGGATGGATGGATGGATGGATGGATGGATGGATGGATGGATGGATGGATGGATGGATGGATGGATGGATGGATGGATGGATGGATGGATGGATGGATGGATGGATGGATGGATGGATGGATGGATGGATGGATGGATGGATGGATGGATGGATGGATGGATGGATGGATGGATGGATGGATGGATGGATGGATGGATGGATGGATGGATGGATGGATGGATGGATGGATGGATGGATGGATGGATGGATGGATGGATGGATGGATGGATGGATGGATGGATGGATGGATGGATGGATGGATGGATGGATGGATGGATGGATGGATGGATGGATGGATGGATGGATGGATGGATGGATGGATGGATGGATGGATGGATGGATGGATGGATGGATGGATGGATGGATGGATGGATGGATGGATGGATGGATGGATGGATGGATGGATGGATGGATGGATGGATGGATGGATGGATGGATGGATGGATGGATGGATGGATGGATGGATGGATGGATGGATGGATGGATGGATGGATGGATGGATGGATGATGGATGGATGGATGGATGGATGGATGGATGGATGGATGGATGGATGGATGGATGGATGGATGGATGGATGGATGGATGGATGGATGGATGGATGGATGGATGGATGGATGGATGGATGGATGGATGGATGGATGGATGGATGGATGGATGGATGGATGGATGGATGGATGGATGGATGGATGGATGGATGGATGGATGGATGGATGGATGGATGGATGGATGGATGGATGGATGGATGGATGGATGGATGGATGGATGGATGGATGGATGGATGGATGGATGGATGATGGATGGATGGATGGATGGATGGATGGATGGATGGATGGATGGATGGATGGATGGATGGATGGATGGATGGATGGATGGATGGATGGATGGATGGATGGATGGATGGATGGATGGATGGATGGATGGATGGATGGATGGATGGATGGATGGATGGATGGATGGATGGATGGATGGATGGATGGATGGATGGATGGATGGATGGATGGATGGATGGATGGATGGATGGATGGATGGATGGATGGATGGATGGATGGATGGATGGATGGATGGATGGATGGATGGATGGATGGATGGATGGATGGATGGATGGATGGATGGATGGATGGATGGATGGATGGATGGATGGATGGATGGATGGATGGATGGATGGATGGATGGATGGATGGATGGATGGATGGATGGATGGATGGATGGATGGATGGATGGATGGATGGATGGATGGATGGATGGATGGATGGATGGATGGATGGATGGATGGATGGATGGATGGATGGATGGATGGATGGATGGATGGATGGATGGATGGATGGATGGATGGATGGATGGATGGATGGATGGATGGATGGATGGATGGATGGATGGATGGATGGATGGATGGATGGATGGATGGATGGATGGATGGATGGATGGATGGATGGATGGATGGATGGATGGATGGATGGATGGATGGATGGATGGATGGATGGATGGATGGATGGATGGATGGATGGATGGATGGATGGATGGATGGATGGATGGATGGATGGATGGATGGATGGATGGATGGATGGATGGATGGATGGATGGATGGATGGATGGATGGATGGATGGATGGATGGATGGATGGATGGATGGATGGATGGATGGATGGATGGATGGATGGATGGATGGATGGATGGATGGATGGATGGATGGATGGATGGATGGATGGATGGATGGATGGATGGATGGATGGATGGATGGATGGATGGATGGATGGATGGATGGATGGATGGATGGATGGATGGATGGATGGATGGATGGATGGATGGATGGATGGATGGATGGATGGATGGATGGATGGATGGATGGATGGATGGATGGATGGATGGATGGATGGATGGATGGATGGATGGATGGATGGATGGATGGATGGATGGATGGATGGATGGATGGATGGATGGATGGATGGATGGATGGATGGATGGATGGATGGATGGATGGATGGATGGATGGATGGATGGATGGATGGATGGATGGATGGATGGATGGATGGATGGATGGATGGATGGATGGATGGATGGATGGATGGATGGATGGATGGATGGATGGATGGATGGATGGATGGATGGATGGATGGATGGATGGATGGATGGATGGATGGATGGATGGATGGATGGATGGATGGATGGATGGATGGATGGATGGATGGATGGATGGATGGATGGATGGATGGATGGATGGATGGATGGATGGATGGATGGATGGATGGATGGATGGATGGATGGATGGATGGATGGATGGATGGATGGATGGATGGATGGATGGATGGATGGATGGATGGATGGATGGATGGATGGATGGATGGATGGATGGATGGATGGATGGATGGATGGATGGATGGATGGATGGATGGATGGATGGATGGATGGATGGATGGATGGATGGATGGATGGATGGATGGATGGATGGATGGATGGATGGATGGATGGATGGATGGATGGATGGATGGATGGATGGATGGATGGATGGATGGATGGATGGATGGATGGATGGATGGATGGATGGATGGATGGATGGATGGATGGATGGATGGATGGATGGATGGATGGATGGATGGATGGATGGATGGATGGATGGATGGATGGATGGATGGATGGATGGATGGATGGATGGATGGATGGATGGATGGATGGATGGATGGATGGATGATGGATGGATGGATGGATGGATGGATGGATGGATGGATGGATGGATGGATGGATGGATGGATGGATGGATGGATGGATGGATGGATGGATGGATGGATGGATGGATGGATGGATGGATGGATGGATGGATGGATGGATGGATGGATGGATGGATGGATGGATGGATGGATGGATGGATGGATGGATGGATGGATGGATGGATGGATGGATGGATGGATGGATGGATGGATGGATGGATGGATGGATGGATGGATGGATGGATGGATGGATGGATGGATGGATGGATGGATGGATGGATGGATGGATGGATGGATGGATGGATGGATGGATGGATGGATGGATGGATGGATGGATGGATGGATGGATGGATGGATGGATGGATGGATGGATGGATGGATGGATGGATGGATGGATGGATGGATGGATGGATGGATGGATGGATGGATGGATGGATGGATGGATGGATGGATGGATGGATGGATGGATGGATGGATGGATGGATGGATGGATGGATGGATGGATGGATGGATGGATGGATGGATGGATGGATGGATGGATGGATGGATGGATGGATGGATGGATGGATGGATGGATGGATGGATGGATGGATGGATGGATGGATGGATGGATGGATGGATGGATGGATGGATGGATGGATGGATGGATGGATGGATGGATGGATGGATGGATGGATGGATGGATGGATGGATGGATGGATGGATGGATGGATGGATGGATGGATGGATGGATGGATGGATGGATGGATGGATGGATGGATGGATGGATGGATGGATGGATGGATGGATGGATGGATGGATGGATGGATGGATGGATGGATGGATGGATGGATGGATGGATGGATGGATGGATGGATGGATGGATGGATGGATGGATGGATGGATGGATGGATGGATGGATGGATGGATGGATGGATGGATGGATGGATGGATGGATGGATGGATGGATGGATGGATGGATGGATGGATGGATGGATGGATGGATGGATGGATGGATGGATGGATGGATGGATGGATGGATGGATGGATGGATGGATGGATGGATGGATGGATGGATGGATGGATGGATGGATGGATGGATGGATGGATGGATGGATGGATGGATGGATGGATGGATGGATGGATGGATGGATGGATGGATGGATGGATGGATGGATGGATGGATGGATGGATGGATGGATGGATGGATGGATGGATGGATGGATGGATGGATGGATGGATGGATGGATGGATGGATGGATGGATGGATGGATGGATGGATGGATGGATGGATGGATGGATGGATGGATGGATGGATGGATGGATGGATGGATGGATGGATGGATGGATGGATGGATGGATGGATGGATGGATGGGCCTCTTTGCAACGAGGGTCCAGCACATTGCACCTGTAGACACCTGTAGACATGGTTGTCGTACACCAGGCTTTCTTTTTTTTTGTGCACTGCAATTTTATCGTAGTTTCCCTGTGTGGTGTTTCCCCAGATTAGACAACAATACTACAACTTGGGGTAAACTAAGGATTTCAACTGCATTGGTTTAGAATCGAGAGCCCTTCTTTACTATGCGCAGTATGCTGCATATTATAAGGAAAACAAATAGAAGAAAACTTGTACCTGATCCCTGCCTTGTATTTCAAACATTTGGTTGCACATCTTGTACAAGGAAGTCATGAACTACATTGGTGCACACTGCTGTGACAATTAAAATGTTACACCTAGATGCGGAATACACAACTTCATTTTACGTACTGTGGATGTTGTTTACTGCATTGGCATGCCTGCATTCAACAACAGTCGGAATTGTACAGTAATCTTTTGATTTAGTGCGTAAACTTCAATTTTCTTTAATCCTTATTTTCTTTGTTGCGTAAATGGTCTCCTAACATCTGCATGCCACAACGTAATGCTCACAAGGAGAGTAATCACTGTGTAAATTATTTTATTTATTTATTTATTTGTACTTTGGTGCCCACCAACGGCGGTTAAGCCTAACGCGGTGGTGCACCAAACACAAGAAACACATAAAAGTAATAAAACCTCCAACAAAGCCCAAGATTCAAAGTGCTATAACAACACTTATGGTTACATAGACATTAATACACTCTTAATATAACACTCTTATACAGAAGACACTAACCTCGTCACGTCCAGATGCAACAGTCTTTGAAGATAAATTCAAGGAAAGCACTGCGGACTGCTGTAGGCGGAGGTTTTTTGTACTCAAACTGAGGGGTCCGTCTCATAGTCTGCATTCTTCAAATACGATTGGCAAAATCCGCTGCCAACCATACCTGCCGCTGCGGTTGAACGCGCAGTATCGTACGGAACTGAATGCCCGCCGAGAAATCTCGCTTTGGCTACACAACCGAGGCATGTCAAATGAAGTTTGTGCACCTCGATAAATTGGTCGTTGTTCCAAAAGATATAAATAAAGAAAACTTTGAAATACACACACTACAGTAACGCTGTGAAACAGCGCGCTGGATCCCGAAAGGTCGTAGGTCGTAGCTCGTAGCCTCGTAGCTCCTCTTTCCACGGAAGTCGCTAATTGGATTATCGCGCAGCTATAAAACAGGTCGTAGATTTCGAAGTATATACATACTTTTTATTTCCAGACATTGCGACAACAGTATACCGGCGTAAAAATGCTGGTTCTTGCTGAAAGTTGTTGTTGTAGTGCTCAATCACGTGACGGCATTCTGCGCGCTGATTGCGTGGGCGATTGACGTCATCCCAGTGGGATGACCAGTTGAGTTTTCTATACATGCGTACGTTTTCTTGGTTTGACGCTAGTCGCTAGGTATGCCAGCGTCGGCGTGAACCGCGATGTTCAAAATTCGAGTTTACGAGAACTCAGAGGTGTTGAGGCATGCATTTTCGTATGTGAAGTTGATTTTGTGTATTCTGCCGGTAGCCACTGCGGAAAAGGCTCTCCAGCTTCTGGTCAGAGACCCGTTGAACTTCAACATCGATGGTATGCCGCTCACTAAAAGTGGGAAGCAGCACTTTTGGCCCATCCTATGTCGGGGGGGGGGGGATATGTTTATTAAGAAAAAAAGAAAGGAAAGGTTCGTCAGGCAAAGAGCCGGCTTGCTATTCCGAAAAAAAACGAGAAAAGGGGGAAGGGGGAACGAAAAAGGTCAGGTTTCCAATTATGGTGACAGGAAGCCATTTCCAGTTTCTGTATTCTACGGGACGTCGAAGCCTTTGGATTTAAATGCCTATTTGGAACAGTTCGTTGAAGAACTCAATGCCCTGCTTGGAAGTGGTGGGACCATCAGAAATTCCAGTGTTCAAGTAACAGTTGGAGCTATCGTATGAGATGCCCCTGCTAGGGCATTTGTGCTGTCGGTAAAAGGTCATACCGTGCACAATGGATGCACAAAGTGTACGACAAAAGGGGTGCATATGAAGAGACGTGTGACATACACTGAAGTTGATGCGCGGCTGAGGACAGATGCAAGTTTTAGGGCACAAGAGCACGGTGGATTCCACAAGGGCACCAGAAAACTTCTTGCCCTACCTTTTGATATAGTCCAAGCCGTTCCTCTGGACTATATGCAAGTAGTTTGCCTAGGGGTCATGAAGAAGCTTCTAAATCACTCGTTTAAAAGTCCCCAACAAGCTAGGCTTCCATCGCATATATTACTGGAAGCCTCGGAAAGAAATGTCTCTCTCGAGCCCTTCATTCCGTTTGAATTTAATAGGAGAACGAGAAGTTTTTCGGAGCGAGATCGATTTAAGGCCACAGAATTGAGGCTGCTTTTGGTCTACACGGGTCCAGTGCTTTTCCAGTCAACACTTCCCCAGGATTTTGCTTGTAATTTCCTAACTCTCCACTGCGCCATCACAATTTTGTGGTCTCCCTATTTGTGCTCACGTCTTGTAGGCTATGCCGAGAAGCTTCTCAGGTATTTTGTAACAACGTATACCAAGCTGTATGGAAGTGACATGGTTTCATACAATGTCCATGGTTTGCTCCGTCTTGCAAATGATGCACGTGTTCACGGCCCCTTCCCTTGATACTTGGTCAGCTTTCCCCTTTGAGAATTACATGAGTTCGTTGAAACGATGCATAAGAAAGCCCGAGAACCCGCTCGAACAGCTCTGCAAGAGGATGGCTGAACAGAAAGGAACGGCATCTGCATCGTCTTGCAAATCAGCAACTTCTGAATTTTCACGGCAGCACTCCAACGGAATCCTTCCCAGTGGGTGCCAGGGTCCTCAGTATAGAAGGGCGTCCTTTAATAGTACCTTTATCCTTCAAGCCAACAGGAGAGATTGCTGCTGCGGGTTAAATGATGGATCTATCATACATGTTGAGAACTTTGCATTTGACGGCAGTGGAAAGCCTTGCCTCATTGGGCTGGAATATCTAGATGTTCAGGAGCTCTTCTCAGTCCCGTGTAGCTCTTCAACGCTCGGCGTCAACTTTGTGTCTCGGGTCTCGCACATGGCATGGCAGTCATGGCATCTAAAAATTGTTTCTTGTAAATATGTGAGACTGCCTTACAAGCATGGTTTTGCGGTGATACCATTGGTCCATACTAAAGGCTAAAACTAAATTTTCTCACTTGATGCTGAAATTCCTGTGCAGTGTTCTATGAACAGTTATAAGTATATTTCCAATACTAGTGTATGTTACCTAATCTGCATTATGTGTCATTGAAGAGCGGCGAAAAGCTATCACCAACGTCAAACAAAGTGGTGAAGAGGAGGCCTACATCCGCTGTTGCGCAAAAAGACAGAGGTAGAAGGAAGGAGAAGACATCTTTAAATGAAGAAGCCTGTGAACAGTCACAGTCCTTTTCCCAGAAAGAGGGACCACTTCAGGAGGAGAACGAAGCACTTACTGGTGACGAGTGCAGCACGTCACCACTTCCGTTCCCAACCACACCACCACCCATGACGTCAGGTCACCTTGCTGGAGGTGGTACGTAATACTGGTCCCAATGGAGGCATTTACTGCCTTAGAGCTTGATTACCTAATTAATGTTTTGTATGTCTGCACTGAAATTTTCATTACAGCGTTTCATGTTGCAAGCTACTGAGCACCCACCACACCTTCCTGCCCATCCCCAACATTATCACCAAGGTAATTTATTTACGTTCGTTGGAAACTGGCAGTCGGTATGCAGAGAACCCCCTTGCATCTCCCCAAATTGTGCCGAGGCCCACAAAAATTTGGTTTTCATGCATTGCAGATGTAATACCCCCTTCCCCCAATTTGTTTCGACACCCAATACTTGAGAATCTGCGTTATCCACTATCTCATTATGATGTGCAATTCATTGTGTTTCATTTGTCTTTTTTTTTTGCCTCAGGCTTGCCACACAGTGCCCAGAACATGGTACATCTAAGCCTTCCGTCAAGTGATCATGACACACTGACACATCAAGGTGATACTCTGTAGCATGGCCAAACCTTTCTCGTACCATCATAAAAAGACAGTCACTTCAGCCGCAACATGCCCTAACTTTATAGGTGCATTAGGGTGTCATCCTTTGTTGCAAGTGTTTGTGTGAAATATTTTTTCGGCTATCTGTTTTGGATTTTTTTTTATTATTTCACACAGCTCACCTGCAGGGTCGACCAGCATTTGCCATAACCTACTCAGAGGCACAAAAGCAGTTTTACCCAACAGGTGTATATTTTTTTAACAATTAGTGTGTGTCTTGCTGTTTTTGTTACCATTGCGTACAGCTATTTAGCAGTGCATGCGTGTTGAGTGTGGTAAGGCACGCAAAATGCTACTTGCGCAGCAACACCACCTGACGAACAGGTCCAGCACAGTCTGTCCAGTGTGCAGTACTTCCACCCAGGTTGCTTTTACCTGACTTACCTTATCATACATGTGGATATTTTTACACGACTACATGGCCTGGCAACGGTGAATGTGTCAGATGAACAGGGCCCACATGTATTGTTTCGTGAACGAGAAAACTATAGAGAAAGTGTTGTACATAGACATTACCTCGGCTGTATATATGCAGAGCAGTAGCTAATTTATTTTACACATGCAGGTATGTACCGAGCTGACGACCGACGACGGCTACACTCATCTGCACTTAGTGAAAATTTTTACCGGGCTGGGGAGCACATCATATATTCCCTTACACTTCCTATAGACGCATGCATGGCAAACACAGTAAGAGTATCTGCATTGCCTGTTCAAGAAAATGTTAATTGTATTGTATATAACAATGTAAAATATCTGTGCAGGTTCATCGCAGTCCTATGAGGGGTCTTTGCCTCATCCTCAGAGCTACTCCCCTGGCACGCAGACGGAACATACCCACACAGGTACTAAATCCGTACACTTCCCTCTGTTTTAATTCCGGATGTTACTTGTTGTGATTAAACAAACCAGGGGACATAAGAAGTACTTCTACGTCTACCACGCCGTCTTCGTTTCACACTGGCAGAGATGCACAAGATGACGAGCCTGCGCCAATGCACTGGTTCATCACAGGTTTGTATCCGGCTCCAGCTTTTCACACGAAACAGCACGTTAGAGGGTGTTTCGCCATCTCATTTGTAATAAACATTATTTAATGATTCGGTGCTATAGACGACCTTGTGGGTGCGAGGCGGAAAGAGTATAGCCAGCAGCGTAAAGCTACAAGTGGTGGTCAAGGTAACTTTCACAAGTTATATATTCAACACACATGGCACATTGTTTTCTTAGTACGCGAGGTGTGGCTATTAAATAACGGAACTGTTCACCTGAAGCATTCTATATGTTTCATACTCCTCTGAATGGGAAGTGTGTTGGCATACACCCCAACAACACATTGCACTCCTATGGATGTCCGGGAAATATTTGAGAACGGACATCCGGACGTCCCATGTACATCCGTTTTAGGTCCGTTTTATGTGTGTGAGAAGGGCTGAATGAGACAGAAAAACAGCGCCATTGTAGCGCCCAGGGATGTCCCGTGCGGACATTGACGGATCAAAATGGACAGTGTTGGGGACGTATATTGCTTTTTTATATTTCTGTCGGTTTGTTTCGTATGGCCAACTTTATGTTGACATTATTTGCACACTTCTATACTTCTCCAGAAACACTTCAGACTCGTGCATTGGTGACATTGCTTTATTATACAAAAAGATGCACTGTGGAGAAATCGGTTGTTTCCTCCAGTTGCTCATTCTCTGTAGCTCCAAGTCTCGTGTCAACAGGACTGAACAGACAGAGAAGACATGTACACACGAGGATGGCTAACTAACGAGTTGTTAGTCAGCGTTCCCCGTGCGTACGTGTCTTCTCTGTCTGTTCGTTTTTCACGCTGTTTTTTTTTTCCTTCGTGATGTTCAAACTTCCCTGCTGGAAAAAGTAGACCCGATCTCATTAAGCGCCCGCATGAATTTCAATGAGTTTCAATGAAAATTTATGCATCCAATTCATTTAGTGTGAATATAGCAGGTATTTCTCATTGAAATAATAAAAAGTGTTGCGGGAAAGCTGACTTTATGTTTGAGCGCTCGAACAGATGTTGTGGTGAAGGAATCTTCCAGGGAACCGGGAGCTAATTTGTCCAATGAGAACCAATGACTTTCAATGAGAACTGAGACACTCAATTCATTTAATGTGAATAACGCAGGTATTTCTCATTGAAGTAATGAGAAGTGTTGCGGAAAAGCTGACTTTATGTTTGAGCGCTCTAACGGATGTTGTGGAGAAGGAGTCGTCCAGGGAACCAGGATCTAATTTGTTTGAGAACCAGTGACTTTCAATGAGAACTGGGACACCCAATTCGCTTAATGTGAATAACGCAGGTATTTCTCATTGAAGTAATGAGAAGTGGTGAGGGAAAGATAGCTTCATGTTTTAGCGCTCTGACAGGTGTTGTGATGAAGAAGATTAATAGGAAATCAAGAACCAAATCAAGTAATTAGTTCACTGGGTGCCAATGAGAAACAATGATTTCCAATTGGAGCAATCTGAACCGACGTGTTGTGCAATGAAGATCCCCTTCACAGAAGAGAACGAATTGGGGAATTGGTTTAGCATCGAACCATCTTGATCACTGTGTCAATTGAAGTAACGTGAGCAAACATGTTGTACGGATAGGACAGCTCCATACATATATGAAAGGATGAAGATCATGAAAGACACATTCGAGGGATAGAGCAAGTTGGTGTACACTGAATACAGAAGTCAATCATTCTAATTTAAAATATCTTCTATTCGAGACGTGGTTAATTCCTACACACTTCAATTGACACAAACTACGCAACTGACGAGTTTTAAATTGCTTACACTTAAATCCATATATTTTTTTGCACTGCACAAGAGTGAAAGGGAATATTCTTTTCCCCAGGAGCATGCATATAGAAATACGCAGGAGTGCCTCAAGTGAAGTATGCTCTCTACCCATGCATAGTCTTGCACGTTGTGTTTGCAAGTGGTGAACAAACTTGTGTAAACAATATATAGCGAAACATATACAAATAATGTACGCTTGTATGTGACAGCTGTAAGTATACACTTCAAACAAGAAAATCTCAAAAACACGTTACATGACATCGTGTAAGAAAGATTGATGGTTATAGCTTACGTTATCTCAGAAAAAAAGGAACTGCTAGAAAAGACATCAATGGTTATCTCAAGATTGTCGCACGGCTAATACAATTAAAAACTTGAATGATACATGCAATGAAATAAATTTTACCAAGAAAGGAAAAACAGCTTTTCACAACGGTAGTCATCACTCATATTCAAGCTTGTCTCGCAACTTGATCACCACACCACAAACTGCTCATTTAGTGCCATGCGCGCATACGCTACATGCCAACACTACAGGTGAAGGTATTCTTACTCACTGCGAAACATAGCATATTGTTACGTGGTTCCGAACACTGTTGTATTCCAAAAGTGTCAGTGAACTTACCGTTTGCTGACCCTCTTGGCGAAAGCTAATGGGAATAATCTCAGCATATGACCCGCCGTCCAGACAAACTATCTTATTGTTTGTCTACTGACATTTGATATGATATGTAGTGGCATTGTACACGACCCCTTCATCATTCGCTCGTAAGCGGTGGATGATGAAGACGATACTGCCCTTGCGTTTTTTTAATATGTTAACGGTCTCGAGTCCTACACCTTTCCCAAGTGCGCGTGCAGACGAAAAACTTTCAAATCATGTTGCAGCAAATGGTTCTGAAAGAGTTGCGCAGCATAATTAAAGCGACCACTGAAATAGGGCACCGATAGGTCCAAAACTAAAAACACTTTTTTTGCAAATGTGAACCAAACAATGAAAACTGAAGGACACTGGCGACTTGCAATAGAGGAGCTCTATTTCGCACGCAAACATAAAAATGAGCCTAGAAAAAAAAAAAAAGACTGCCGAGGCAGTTTCTATGCTGGGTCAGTGCTGGTTGAATTTACATCGTGAAACCATCAAACTGCCATTCGAAAACAAGAATAGTTCAATGCTGGATTCAAGCAGGAAATGGGGTGCATCTTTGTGGGATCCGTGTGGGATGATCGAGCGACTACGCCAGATAGTGTTAGATTCCCGGCTGTGAAGATAAGCTGGGCTTATATAACGCGAAAAAAAAAGGAAAAAAGAAAATAACTGTCGAAATTAATTGCACAACGTGTACATATTAAATTATGCTCAAATACAATAAAAGATATCGATGAAATAATAAAATATACGAAATAAGAATAATAATTCTAATAATAAATAAATAAATAAGATAATAAAATAAAGACCGAAACGTGTACAAAGTTATGCACACAACTCCGCGTTCCTGAGTAGGTTGCAAAAGACTGATTGTGCACTGCGACAGCTTTACCCTGCGACGCAGTCATTCATTCTGAGGGCTTCCAAGAGCTATATTCTCTGAAGTCCTTTGGTGGTTTCGATAAAGAGCTTCATTCAGCGTCATTATTCTTCTCCTAATGATGATTATTGTTTGTTTCTTGCAAACATACAGGGTGTTTGTTTTTATTCGCTATGCAACGTTTTTATTAAAAACTAGTAGAGCAAAATAGATGCCATTTTCCAGTTGAGTTATATGGCCAGGCGATTCATTCGCTCGAAGAAAATCATGCAACTATATGATCATGAATTACCTAAAGTTCATTAGCTTTTTAATTAGGGGACTTCTCGTAAAGGCGAAATAACAGAACGGGATCTATTCGGCGTCGAAAGTAATTTCATGTTGAAAAAAACACAAACACGCACGTGCGTTGAAATATCTGTCGTGGGATTTCGCTATGCAAATGAGCCGGAACATGAACTAAGCACGTTTCTGGCGCAGAAAGAGCGACAGGCGACCCAAGTGGGAGGGCCACGTAATTTGGAGCGATGAAACTAATTGATGTAGGAGCTAATGGCCAGATAGACTGCTCTTCTACCCGGATAAGGCGAAGGTCGCATCGTTTCTGCGTTTGCAAACTGCGTATTTCTTGTTTCGGCTCATTTGCATTGCGAAATTGAGCGATGAACATTTCAACACAGGCGCGCATTTAACACATATTTCCACATGGAATGTCTTTCAACGAGGAACATATTCCTTTCCGTTTCCTCGCTTTTATGCGAAATCCCATAATTAAAGAGTTAATTAATCGTTATTAGGTAATTATTGACCTTGTAGTTACATACTTTCTTCCGGAGAATGTTCACCTGTCCATATTACTAAACTGCAAAAACGGTGTCTATTTTGCTTTGCTAGTTTCTAACTACAATTTATGTGACGAATAAAAGTAAACACCTGCAGAATGCGTCTTCGGCTTCACACAGCCACGTACCTCTGACAGTCCGTACAACGCCCAAGAACACCATGTGCAAATTCAAAATATGGCATGTTTATTAGTGCAGCTGGTCCTTTATATCCGCAGACATTAGAGGTTGTTCTTTCATGACTGCTGAATCTCTCTCACTGCTACTTCACCAGTCGATTCTCTTGGGGTGTTAATGGTGATAAGGTCCATGGCTGAGGCATAGTACTTTCCTTCATGGTAGCACAAACTACGTCCACAGTACCCGTAAAACCCGTCATTGTTTTGCATGGGGGGCAGAGATACGGAGTCGACACAGCAGCATAGTCCAATAAATCTGCTTTGAACAATGGTTCCTGACTTCCATGACTTTCATGACTTCAATGTCACATCACTAAAATATTCTTTGCATCGTCTACAAAAAACGAGGAAGGTGTTCATGCCCAGCTTTCCTTTACCACAATCTGCCTCACAGTTTGCGGCAGCTCATTTATCACGTGAATTGAGCAAGCTGATTTTTGCTTATTTAACATGTGCTACTTGTGCCCCATCGGTATTAAATGTATAAGAGAAGTCAATTGATGACAGGACCTAACCGGGCTGGGATAATGCTTCATACTTTGCTCCGTCCAAGGTACCTTCAAATTTGTTTCTCTTAATTCTGTACAGTGACTGCCGGCAACCTCTTCTCTAGTGTTCGGTTTACACTGCATTGTTGAGCTTTATGAGGTGCTCCCTGGAAAAGAAGCAGGAGTGAAGGAGGCTGCGCCTTCAGCTACTGCTAAATATTAATTACATCTTCTAGATTTTCTATTTCCCACTATCTGATGCACGACAGTATTACTAGCCAAACATTTCGCATCTCTGAAGGCACAGTGCAACTGAGAATATTACACCCAAGCTGAAATATGTGCTGTGATAGAATACAATATGTTGTGCATTGATCCAGTAAATTATCCAAATCACATTGAGTCTAATTCATTTTTGCGGGAATTCATTTATACTCATTGGAAAGCTCTACACATCTAATGTGACTATACCACAACAAACCTACTGTCGAATCGAAATGGAGAACCATTCCAATGACAAATATCCTGCTGGGGCTCATTGGTTCAATGAGACATGACCGGGACATTGAATGAGTTTGAAGCCACCACTTCTCATTACATCTCATTAACACTTTCTGTGACTTCTCATTATATCTCATTAACATTTGCTGTGATTTCTCATCACTACTCATTAACACTTGCTGTGATTTCTCATTACATCGCATTAACACATACTGTGATTTCTCCTTAAGACTCATTGAATATGGCACCATTTTCAATGTAATATATGTCCCAAATCATCTATTGGGAATGAGAATTTTCGCAGTCACTGAATGATATTTGCGTACATGATATCCAATAGGTTCAATGAGATTTTCATAGGATTTTGAATGAGACGGTTTCCAGCAGGGTTGCCCACACTATTGCCTCAGTTCCTCGTGAAACTAAACCAGATGCTGTACAAGCATTTTGGGCTTGTCGAGGAGGTGAACGTTGACACTGTATTACTTTCTTATTATTATTGACTCTGTAAATTTCATGGTTAGTTCTTTTTTTGTGTGTGTGTGTAGGGCAACGCAACATTGACAACGGCTGGTACCATCGCCTTTTTCTGGTGATTATTGAAAGGAATACGTAAAAAGAGGGCAGCAGGTAGTGAGATAGTTTACTGGCAGCTAGAATATACACGTTTAGCTCTAGCTGACATATAGATCGGACCAGACATTGTGTCTGGTCCACTTAACAGTTCCCAATAGTACATGAAAGATCGAGGAAAGCGTCTTCGGATGGTGAATGTGAGGACTCTGTGTCTGAATTATCGCACTTCCAGTATGCTTTCTGCAAAACACGTCTTGTCACTGTGCTAGCGAATGTTTGCTGTATGTTGTTGCATGCCGTAGCTGAAATCTGCATTGAAGGAGCCCAGTTCGAGGCTGCAGATGAGGCCAGTGATAGGACGGCAACAAAATAAAGGGTGTTGCCATGTATGTTGGCTCAATCGTTTCTGCTGGCTGGTAACGCTGTTCTCCTTCTTTTTTTCTTTTTTTTACAACGAATTCAGATTTCCAGCGTGAGATACTTCGTATCCTGCATATCATCAGGTTCACAGTGGAGCATCACACAAAACAGTTGGAGGGCTTAGCCCAGCGTTCAGCTGTAGAGGAGGAACAAACTCCTGTTTCGTGAAGCCCTGTACCACACCTGATGAGCTGGTTGAATTTGACAACGTGCTTGCAGCATCATCGGACGCCAGGAGCAAACTTGTAAGGACACATCACTGTAGCTTGATTTTTACTTCGCATGAGGTCTCTCTGGGAGCATGTTGTGTTCGTTGATATATTGTGGATGACAGCAGGATAAAAGTTCAACTTAGTGTTCGAATAAAGAGACACTCGTTAAAGGGTAATAATGTTTGCCCTAATTATGAGAGAGCTTCCATGTTCTCGGTGCACAGAAATCAGGGATGCAGAGGATTCAACATCAATATGTTCATTCATGTGGGATTGATAGATTGCAGCAGTTAAATTATGTAAATAATTATGACCTTTATAGTGTTCACTTTTATCTTTTTAGAAGAGGCCCTTGCAGAGCCTCGGGGGCACAAGCGCTAAAGACGCAGCCAGGAGGATGATGTCCACGTTGATGACCGATGCTGTTGCAGCACAGTTTACTTGGGCAGGAAAAAGCGATAAGCAGAGGTTATGATCTGAACTGCACAAACATTATTTTAAGGAAGTTGATGATCTGTGATCTCTACATTTCACAAGTTGAACAAATATTTTTCTTGCGCAGAAGTTGTTGGACATATATTTTACTGACATCATGCATATTTAGGCTGCTTCACTGGACACACAAAACACAATCGTGCTCAAGGCACGAAACGTGAGGCCCAAGAGGCGATAAGGTCGTGGCTCAAGCACGCATCAGAGAGGCTTTCACGTTCTAGTACATCAAGAGCACTATGTGAGGAAGACTGAAGTTCGAAGCTGTGGAATGTGTGTGGTTCGGGAGGTGATGTGATCTGACTTCAAGGACAGACTGTCTAACCGGGTCACCCTGACATTTCAAGCCCCTGGTAAAACGTGATGGACAGTTGCACATCATCCCTATTTTCTTTCTTTTTTATTGTTCACAAAGTTCAATGCACCTATACCGATCAGTGTGTTAGTTTTAAGTACTTCCTAAACACAGCTTAGTCGCGGAGTATGGGCTGGAGCTGCTTTTTTTGTCTCGTTTTCAAAGCAGACCACCAGCTGCAATTCAGGTTCCACACTTGCCGAGGTGACAAGTTATTTTTTGTCTTAGGGTGACAGCTTTGTGTCCAGTTATGACCACATTTAGTCTCTTTTGTGAAGCTCAGTTTGAAAGTCAACACCCTTCAAAAAGAAGACAGATCATTCTCTGTCAGCATCCATTAACGAGGAGGATGAAGGGATCATGACCCTACCGCAAATTTGGTGTTCATCGTTTCGTGGAGTTTTGCTTTAGACACACTACGCTTCCAGATAATCAATAAGAATACACATCTGAGAGCCTCGTTACATGAGATCCCCCATGAAGTCTTTTTTTTTTCGTTGTCTTATTTTCACTTCACCGCCCTTATACTCAGCGCAGTATTGTTTTGGGAAAGCGCTCCCTGGAAGAGAGAAAAGTGGTCTTTTGTAGGGTGAATTTAGCAAAGGTGCACATTTTGATCGCGTCCTAACAATATATCATGACGTTCCTGGCGCTTCAAACTCTGCAGACTGATATTCATTCGCCTGAAGTTTTCTCCATATTTTTTTCAAGTGCTCTCACTTCGAAAAAAAAAAGTTAGAAGAAACGCCAATTCAGGTGAATGACTATCACTCTGCAAAGTTTGAAGTTCCAGAAGTGTTGTTATTTGTATGACTCCATGGAAACGTAACCTTAGCCGTATGGATATATGTCAGATTTGTTTGGTACAGCATCGTTTTTTTTTCATAATTTTCGGTTTACACTTCATATGGTTCTAGTCAGCAATTCTGTTGGAAGGTGAAGATGCACTGTTTTCAGATTGTTCTGTGTTTACTTTTTGAAAGTATATGAGCTGCGAGCCTTGCAGTCTCGTACGTCATGTGATATGACATCTGGAAATATATATCTTATACAAATTGTGTGGCTTTGGGTCATTATTGTACAGAATATGTCGAAGCTGAGCTAATTTGGGAGGGGGCAAGGTTTATTCCAAGAGTAAACTGCCTTTAGCGCAGATTATACAAACGCGGAGGGCTCCGTCCAGCGCAGATCCCACATATTTCGCCGGGACCGTCCGGGGACGTCACAGGGATGTTCGAGGAGCTGACAAAACGGTGTCCGTGGGACGCCTTTTACCCCGCCAGACCCGTTCCGCAGGATGTCGTGAGATCCCACTGAAGACATTCGTGGGACCTCCGTGGGATCGATTTGTTCTGTCTGGGATGTGTACGGAATGTACCATATGCAGTCCAACTGAGATGTCCACTGGACATCCATACAGAGTTTCAACGGGACGTCTTGTTTCGGACATGATGGGAATGCGAGGATATCCTCAGGACGATGTGTGTTGTCTGGGGTATGCGTTACCTACGAAGGATACTCACTTAAAGCTTCACAAATTTCAACCTGTGCTGGAGCTGTCCACGCTGGAAATTACCGCAGTCCGCCAAGACATCGAGACGCCGTCATGTTCCTCAGCTCCATCCTCCAGCGGTGTCTGCATTTATTAAATGTAGACGATGTGTCGTTCGACGTGTCGTTCGTGAACGGACCCTTCAAACTGAACCAGTCATTCGGGTGAACTGAACAAACTAGTTTACCAACCAGTAGTTCAGCCAATTACCAGCAGTTAGCCAATTACAAGCAGCCAGCAGTTACCAATTAGTTCAACAGTTCAATTCACTCGACCCCGCCAGAAGTGCAGAACTGCCCAAACTTCACAACACATACGCCTCTGACATCTGCGCCTGTGCTATATATGGAACGTTTTGTAAAGCGGACGAAGCGCATGCACAATTACATTACTCAAACACTCATTACACATTCTCAAACACATTACAAACCCATTACACATCAAACAAACTCTTTACACATCATTCAAGACACTTTGTCTACACATAGGAACAAGGGCAAGAGACCACCACGGCGCGTACGCGTACTGGGCGGAACACTGCGGCCTTGATTTTATACGGCTGTCACACTGCGCTCAAGTGAACTGCTGAACGTGTGAACTGTGTGAAGGAATCGAACTGGGCGAATTAAACGGCTATGCGGGTCGTGCTGAAGTCTGAAGTGCTCGCTGGGCCTGCTGCTGCCCGTCAGAGCTGTTGCTCGTACTCAGCGCATGCGCGTAAGGGAAAGCACTGGCGGCGCGGGGACGGGAGAGCCAGCGGCCTTGAATGCCGTGTCCGTGTTGAGTGAACTACTTTGGGCAAGTGAACTATATAAACGACGAACTCTCAACATGAGTCAGAGCGACTGAGCGTTGAGGACTGTTCGTGCTGAGATCGTTCTGAACTGCTTGTAGTTGTGTACTGCTCGCGCCGTTCGGTTCTGACTTCTGGGCAGCTCGTGGCTTGCAAGTTGTGGGGAGGGCACGCTGTTATCGCGGCAGTGCAAGCTTCACAATTTTTCTCCAGAACGCTAAACGTTGTACTTTTTATTTCAGATCACTCATATATTGTCAAGTTAGCACGCGCGTCATTGTTTAGTGTGATATCTGAAGTGTAATGCGCAGTGATGCGAAGTGTAATGACAGGCAGTCGGTATCACTGAGCTCGAGTGCGGGCATTGCGAAAAATGAGTGAATTGAGTTGAAACTGCAGGTACACTCTGTCACACTCCTATGTTCTCAAGCTCGCAGCATGTAGACATATGTGATCAGAAAAACGTGGTCATAACAGTGAACGTCGACAGCATCTTGCATTACTACTGATGTGTGCATTGCTTTTCTTGTTGATAAAAAAAAAAAAAAACTCCCGCCCACCTGACAACCTACGTCAAAATGATGTTTCTTATATTCATGTGGTGGAGTCTTTGGAAAACCGCATTGCAAGATCACTTTATTGTATCTTCTTGGTCGAGCCACATAGAGCGACTGTCTGACCCCGTGACGTCACTATATCACATGATAGTGTGAAATCGCGTAAAGGTGAACGAATGAACTATTTTTAAACAGTTCAGTGCAGTCAACTAAACTGAATGAATTACGAGCAACGAGCTACGAGCAACGAGCTAGGGCATCACGTGATTCTCTGTCCTGCGCCTGGAGAAAAAAAAATACAGGACAGGATGTGAACGGCTAGTGATGAGGAAACACAGCGACAGAATAGTTGTGGCCACAAAAGTGCACTGCAATTGTACATTCGGTTTGCACAAAATATTTGTTGCCGTAAATACATGAAATATCACTGCATTCAAAACACACACCCACACAAACGTCAAGGCAAATGTCACATGCGCCCACGTCATATGTAAGAAGGTCTATTGCCGTTTACAATGGATGTGGCAGGATCGTTCTACACTCTTAGAAAAAAGGCAGTCAAAAGGGAGTCAAATGGTTCTCGGACACCCTCGCGAACGGAGAGGGCGTTGCAGCTGCACCCTTCCATGATCGTATTTAATGAGGGGTGTTGCGTGCACTCTCTTCGTGGAGGGGTGTTAGCCTCACTCCCCAATGTTTATGACGAGGTTCTTCCAGACTATGCAACAGTAAAGCCTCCTACTTTTATTCATTTGTTAAAATTATCGAGACACACCTGCAACTAATGAAAGAAGAGATGAACAAGCCTGCGTCTGAAATGGCCAAAGTAGTTGTATCCCTGCAGAGGACATTTACTTTTCGTAAGTCCTGGCTGTACAAAAAATGGCGTTGGTGGCGGGTATCCTTGGAAAGTGCCCAACATTACGTACTGAGGAACAGCTACTGCAACTTTCCAAGCATGCTGGTGCCTACATCTTGTTTTCTTGTGCTCATAAAGATACCGCCTTTACAATGCGGTCTTTCTTGTTATAATTGTTAACACTTGGATAGGTCGTTTCATTCGAGGGAAAATGTCCGTGGAAATACTCTCTAATGACAAGAGAAGCGGCAGGTCAAGTAAGAAACGCAATGTCCGATAGAAAGGGATATCTGTTCTGTAACGCTAGGTACTTTTAAGTTATTGCAGATGCACTGCCAGTTGATGAGGCGTATGTCCGTCACCGTTAAGAAAGTGTTTCGCTCTTTTGTACTCCAGGAGCGAGTTGTAAAATTTCGGGTCGTATACTACTGCAATCCCAATGACGATTTCTAAGGGATGTTCCGCTTGGGTAGTTCTGTGGGACTACCTAGATTTTTGAGCTATAGCTGCATCTGCTCGTGTTTTGGGGCGAGGGCAGTATTTTTTGTTTTTTGTAATGTGGTGCAACGGAGATCAGTAGCAAAAAAAAAAAAGACCAATGAAGTAACATCACTTAATGACAGAGTGCAAAACAGTGTGCTTAGTGTTCTCTGCAATGTGCTTGAATATAGGACAGTCAAGGGAACACCTGCAGGAAGGGTGTCAAGGGAACACCCTCAGAAAGGGGAGCCGAGGGGACAGCCTCAGGAAGGGGAGTCAAGAAAACACCCTTACAAGGGAAGTAGCGTAAACACCCCAAAGGGAGTCATATGTGTGACGAGCGTGAACACCCCCAAGGGAGTTTCCCATACTCCCTTTTTTCTACGAGTGTAATGCATGTCACATATCACGTCTCATTAGCTCATGCTGCACATACTTGAAGTGATTTCTGTCATATGTATATAATACCCCGGGGTAATATGTATATATTACCCCGGTCATAGTCGCCTCCGAACAATGAGCAAAATCAATCCCCCATGCCCTATTAGGGTCATGCCTTGCGGGCGTTGCAATATTTCCGCGTGCCTCTCGCAGAGCAGCGCTTTGACGCCGAAGTTGAACTTAGAAAATAATTCTTCAATGGGATTCAGAAAGGGAATATATGGTGGCAGGTACATGATGGAATGTCGATCACATATTGCTGCTTCGTTAACGCGTTCGTGAGCCGGCGCATTGTCGAGGAAAAAAAAGAAGAAGAAGGAATATATGTCGTCGTTTGGCTGCGCCTCAGCAGCAAGGCTTGAGGCGTCTGCGACAAACTCATTACACATCATTCAAGACACTTTGTCTACTACCCTGCAGTAATGCAGTCCGCATGCTGTCATGCAGGCGATAATGTTGATGTTTGCTCTCTTGGCTCTTGTTGTTGTACGTACCGCCTTAGCCGCTCATAGTCACAGTTGATTCGCGGCGCTAACACGGAATTAAAAAAAAAACGTACCGCTTTAATTCCCCGTACGAGCGGCCGTAGCTCCTGGAGCACCAAATATTAAAGTTTCTCCCGTCGGTGTAATAGCCGCAGCATATGCGGTCCTTTCCTTTGCACCCACTGGGCATATTCCTTTCTCGCTTGCTTGACACCAATACGATTTCGATCTGCCGGTTTGTTTGAAAGCAGTTTCGTTGACTAGCTGTGTCCATCGAGAAGGCAGCTGAGAGCTTATGTCGAGTTCCGGCCACGTCCGATCTGCATGAGCGTATAACTGGGGTTGCAGTCAACGATCTCTCTGATTTTTGTGACGATTAGCTCGCTCAACTTGCTACTTTTATCCTCGCGCTTTTGAGCATGCATCTTCCCTATCTATTTACGCAACAGAGTGAGCTGTCTTGATGTTGACGTCCAGCGTTTTGGCAAGCTGGACCAGATTTCCGTCGCGCCCAGCTCTGTCGATAATTCTCGACCAGCCTTGCCGAGATATAACTTTAATTATCATCTTTGGAGCCTCCGGTTCTTTCCGGCGAGCCCCACGAGCTAGGGACGTTCTACACTCAAATGCTACACGTCCATGCTACACGTCTACGTGCGTCTACTTCGACGAGTTCCTCAGTGCACAACCGAATGTCCTCTGTTCAAATTATTGTCGTCTGCTTTCCAATCTTGTTTGCAAAAACGAGAAATAAAGCTGTATCTCCGCAAGTCAGGTCGAGAATTATCGACTTGCAAGACTAGGCGGAAACATGGTCCATCTTTCCAAAACGCTGGACGTCAACATCAGGGTGTCGAACCGAAACGTTTTTCGTTCCGGTTTTCGTTCCTGTTATATCATAAACGGTCCGGTATGGGTTCTGCTCCGGAGCAAAAACATTAACCGGTTTTAACCGGTTCCGCTTCTGGTGGGCATATTCATTCCCAGAAAAAAAATCAATGTTGCAAAATGTAAACTGGTTTATTCCGCATAGATGGTATTTAATATGAATAGGCAGCTGTGAAATTGGTAGCTCCTGGTTCCTGTAGGTGACTGTCTGTTCAAATAGGCTTTCTCCTTTCTTGAAGCGCATGATACAGACGGACTTGTTTGTCGTGATGTCATACGTAAAGTACTTTCTTGCTGGATTGGTGCGATCGCGTCCCATCTGAATGTATGTTGCTGCTTCCTAGCCAGCAAGCACCACCGCACGAGTACGACGAAAATCGAGGAACACCTTCACTCGCAAACGCGCTCGACGGCTCCGTTTTCTTCGTGTCCTGTACACAAAAGAGGCGCAACTTCGCACGCGCTTGCTATCACGTATGAGCGCGATACCGCGAATAACACGTTATCAGGAAGATAACATAGCGGATGTTACTCTGCTTCGTAGTTACCCGCAGGTGCGGAACCCTTGAGATCACAGTTACGTTGCACCAAGAAACAGTTGGTTCGAAGCGTTTGGTTGTCCATACGTGACAACGTTTTGGAGGCACCGGAGGGAGCGTTAACAATCCCGTCCCGTCCCGTGCCAACTAACAAGCACCAGCTAAGATCTCTCTTACGGCTTATAAATTACTGCAGGAAGTGTGTTCCGGAACTTGCCACCATTGTGCATCCCATGAACAGTTTGCTTCGTAAAGATATGCGATGCAAGTGGGATCAGTCTTGTTCGTTAGCGTTCCAGAAAATCAAGAAATTGATATCGTAAGCACCCGTATTGGTCCACTACGACCCTGCTCTACCGTTAGGACTTGCATGCGACGCATCAGCGAATGATGTTGGGGCTGTTTTATCACATGTCTACCCGAATGGCACTTTACTCCCAGTTGCGCACGCATCTCGTACTTTAACGGCCGCAGAAGCAAGTTACTGCCAGCTTGAGAAAGAAGCATTGGCAGTTATCTTTGGAGTAAAGAAGTTCCACTTCTTCATTTATGGCCGCAAATTTGTTTTGATTACAAATCACACGGCGTTGGAAACGATCCTATGCCCAAAGACTGCTATTCCAGCAATTGCAGCCGCACGTCTTCAGAGGTGTGCAGCGCTACTCATGGCGTATCAGTACGACTTACAGTATGAGAAGTCGGAAGAAAACTTGCAGACTGTTTTTCAAGACTACCTCTCGAGTGCAGAGAAGAATCACCCGAAGAACAAGAACAGTTTTATCTCTTTCTTCTGAACTCACTTCCTGTCAACAGCCATGACATTGCTCGAGAGACAGCGATGGACCCTGTACCGGGGAAAGTGGTAGAGTACACGCGGAAAGGCTGGCCGCCCAACGTCTCCGACGAGAATCTAGCGGCGTTCTTCAACAGACGTTTTCAGATAAGTGTCCACCAAGTTTGCCTCATGTATGGTATGAGGGTAGTGGAACCGAAAAAGCTACAAGATCTTGTTCTAGAAGAACTGCACGAAGGGCATCCAGGGTGTGTCCGAACTAGAAAAATCGCACTGAGGAGAGTTCCCACAGAAAGGTCCGTCTTTCGAGCCAGTTTGAGACATGTTATCCGTCGGTTCCTGACCATCGGGCGCTCCACAAATTGGATGTTCTCAGCAACTCTGACACTGGGCTCTGAGCCGTCCCGGCCGGGATCGTCCTGCACTAATGTACAGGCGTCTCGGAACCGTTTGCACCACTCAAACGCTTTGCTGCGGCTAAGTGTATCGTGGCCATACTGAGCCTGAAGTTTTCTGTGAATTTCAGATGACTTTACGCCTTCATTCACGAGAAACTTCATAACAATTCGCTGTTCGATGTGCGCGCTCACCTCGTTGTCGCCTTATCCAACACGTGTCCTCTGTTTTGTACAAACTTTGGACTACCATGTGGTAAACGC
Organism: Ornithodoros turicata; assembly: GCF_037126465.1. Classification (NCBI taxonomy): domain Eukaryota; kingdom Metazoa; phylum Arthropoda; class Arachnida; order Ixodida; family Argasidae; genus Ornithodoros; species Ornithodoros turicata. Next base: position 121,270,146 of record NC_088201.1, on the reverse strand, counting down.
GGAGGCCTGTCGCGTGTGAAAATCACGAAAAAGAAGTAGCACGAGCCATTTGTACACTCAGGAGACAGAAAGTCCCGGTTTTACTCGAACACCCCTCGTACTTTCTGGTAGCGGTAGAGGTCCAACAACGTCGTCTCAACCTTATTTTTGAAAACTTCAATCGCTTTTCGGAACGCGTTTTGCACCTTATGGATCAGATCGGGATAAGTTTCTGGAATATTTTCGACGAAAGTGCGCTCGATGACAAGCCCCGGAACCTTTTTGAATGTTAGAGCAAAAGCTAATCGACACCTATCGATGAAGCATATTTTAATTTGAGCTCTATATATTATTAACTCTATTTAACTATACATATGAACTAACGGCGTAGTTTTTACTTTACATACACCCCCCCCCCCTCCCGCACAATATGGAGCGCGACTTAATTAAGCGCCACCAGCGTGCTGGCTACCTAGAAGCCGTAGTGCACTATGGGGGTCATGTAAAGAACGTCTTGAATTCTAATACCTTTTTGGTACCCCGTGAAGTAGTGGTCTCCTCCATACGATCCGTGATGTCTCCGAGCTGTGAATGTCGTGTGGATGTGTGTCCACATGGATTCAAAGGTACTGTCTACGTACCATAGGAGCAACAAGTATGACATGGAAGGCAACCACCAAGTTTAGGTTTAGTGTACGTAGGGAAGAACTGCGTGATTATGTTCACTTTGGGGCATTTTGACGCTGCATCAACTGCGACAATCCAAATCAACTCGACTCATCTTAATTTAGGGAATATTGTACATACAAAATCTCAGGTCGAGCCGCAAGGTATGTTGTTACGGCCGGCCACCATTTTGCCCAACCCTTCATGGAATCTGTCACGACTGGGCACAGTTTTGGGACACACTTCATGAAATCCATCGTCGGTCAATGACAGGCAGGGAGATAAACGCCCGTAGTCCCCGTTGAGGGACCGAAAGGAGCCTGGCGAATGTAGAGCAGTGGTGCGACGCAAGGCGTTAATGAAAGGCACCGGAGTCGGCGTCCGGTGGGAACCGAAATCTTTCGGGAAGACCAGGGCCAGCTTGAAAAGTGTTAAGGTCGATCCATTGACCGGAAGCATTTATAAAGTTTGGGCGCCATTGCCCATAAGACTCATTCTGGCTCTGACTATGTCCACTGTAAACTTGTACAGTCCTTCCTTCCCTCGCTGTTGACTCGGTTCGCGACCAATCTCACTTTGACTGCCAAAGACGCAACAATGCCTGGGAAGCGGCTCTACTTTGAATGCACATTGAATTACTCAAATCAATGACTATCTACCAACTAAACAGACAACTTCAGAAGAAACTTAATAGAGAGCAGTTCTTATTGTCATTGCCGTGTAGAAGAGATGGGGTTTCTATACATTTCTCCTGACCGGCGCTGATGCAATGTCCCAGCAGGCAGATAGGCGTGGCCTCACACAAGGACGCCGGTAGAACTCACGTAGAGGAATACCATCTTCTCTATATTTGGGGTCCCGAACAGAGAACACCATGAGTGACATTCTGCGTAATCCGGCCCAGTGCCATCCCAAATTTCCACAATACCACGTTCGAGGCCCTTACGAAGGTCCGGTCTACGCGAACGAACTTCGGCTTATTCAACGCACTGCATCGTAATGCCCCTTCAACACCGTTGTTCGCCAGACTCGATGCTCACTTGCTCCACACACCACGTCACGTTGCCGCACGCTTCGCAATCGCGCTCATCGTTCTTCCAGCAGCGGCACCTTCCCGAGCATCACGCTCCCCTTCCGGTCGCGGCACGCCGGATAGAATTGATAGCGACAGTCGACAGCGAATTGAGATTGAATATTCCCAAACCATAGCATAGGGTCGGAAAGACGGGGGGGGGGGATCTTCACAGATACCTTATGAATAGCTGGGCTGGTGGCTTGCGAAGGGGAGGAGCGCTGGATGCATGCTTCGATTTCTTGAGCGTCCAGGTCACCAAGATGAAGGAACAGAGCCAACAACTTTCGTGTCGTGGGACGGAAATAATGAATTCATATTTAGGAAAGTGGGAAAATTAAATCATCCATATTCCTCTTATTTCTCGCGTCGAGCGAGGCGCTTGACAAACACAACGTAGTGGCGATGGCGTTGAGACCACCACACCTCTTCATATTCCCTGCTCTCAGTGAAGTTTCCTGTGCCAATAAAGCAGTTACGCTATTCGAGGAATGAAGAGCAACTAAGTTCGCGCTGCCGCTGTTGAAACAAATCATATATGATGATCTAAACCGAATAGGACAGATCCTGGATGGCCATTTTCATGAAAGAGAGACACTGTACGTCCAACAGACTTATGTGTACGAGTCTAAATGAGTCCGAATCTGAGTCAACCCTCGCTTAGCTGTGGCAAGTCGTCGGCAACTGTACAGCACTTTAATGTTACCAAGTCCTGTGAAGGAATGCGCGCGATACGTGCTCACGCTGGACTCTTCGGCCACCGCTTGAATGATGTCTCTGCTTGTGGTTCGTTGGTGATACTGTGATACTCTTGAAATTTTATTGAAGGATCATAAATCCTATCTAGCCCTTGGAATTGTACTTTTATTTATTTATTCAGAGAGCTCAGCAGCGCCGTGAGGCATTACAGCAGAGGAGTGAGGAAGTACAATGGTGATGCTACTTGCATCATTCTCAGGAAAAACACACCAATATTGTACACTGACTACACACAGTATTACATGGTAGAAACGAGAAAAAAAAAAGAAGAAGAGTAACAACAAAAACAAAGAATCAGTGCATAAGACACCTAATCTTAGCCATAAATAATGTATTATTGGCAGCATTAACGGCTTCTTGGGGCAGAGAATCCACTCTGGAATTGTGAATTTTGTTGGGATTACTTAATGAAAGTAGCACGTGACAGAAGTTGGTGTCAACGTTCACCAGAAATAATAGGCCGGTTTCACGTCAGTTCAGGCAGGCAGGTCCCATCGACCTCCTGAATTTTCATTATTTTTTTATATTTAGAAGATCATCGTACATGATGACCAACAGCGGTAAAACAAATAATTTCTACGGAATAGTTTTCGCAGAAAAAAATCGAGAAAATCCGGCCCTGAATTCGAGTGTTTCAGTTTTGCCGTGTTTGCGCGCGTATATCTTCCGAGTCTTAAAAGTTACTGCAGTTAAATTTTTTTATGTTTTAGTATACCTACAGGCCAGCAGTCCGAGCGCAAATTTTGGCGCGCAGGAGCAACGCTCTGTGACATAAAAAATGTCGAACATGCTCTCTCGCGCAGTTTTGTCTCAACTTCGACGCGTGATTTCTCTGGCTGTAAATATTACTCACTGCCATATTGCATATCAATTCACTCAGCTTTTAATGCTCTTTCATCTGATATATGTATTGCGCATATAACCCCTACAGGTACCTGCTGAAACAGGAAAATTTTAAGGTATATTTCGAAAAAACAAGGATTTTGAGCGTTCGTTTCTCGAAAAGGGCCCGTTTTATTTCATTTATATTTTGCCAGGACATGGTCCGATGTTACACCTTTCTTTTTACGTAAAAAAATCCTGCTTCAAGAAGCGTACACTGGCGAATAGCGCGTTGAAACACGGCCGGTGTCTGCGTGCGTACGTGTCGGAGCCCGGCTGCCGGTACCGCGGGATGGCGGGCCTCGAGTCGATGCTCCCTTTGTTTGGGCAAGGTTGTCTGGCCTTGTACCTGAGCTATTCGTCAGCAAGTTTCTCACGTCCTGCTCAAGAAATAATTCATGCCTGGGAGTTAGTTATTTCCAACAAAGCATCTGAATGAAATCCTACGTTGCCGTAAAGCCGCATTTCAACGGCTAGGTCAAACTCAATGGTCAGCGAAGGTAAAACCTCACTCTTTCAAGCTCCGCACACGGTGATACCAATACTGTACAAATAAATATGGAGTCAGGAGTTGCTTTTTCCAGGGTTCCCCCAAGTTCCTGCGAAGCTTGCTTTACTTCATTTTACAAGTTATGCAGAGGGCTTTTAGCATAAAACGCGTGTTCTGTGCTGAACTTGCAGCAGTACATTTCTTCTCAGAGCTAGGGAAGTGGGCGGGTTCTCGCATTTGTCATAGTAACACTAGAGACGTTCAGAGCAGAGTCATACGAGAGACGCACCTAATGCACTTCTATTTCGCTCAAAACAGCACAGTAGCCATGCCTAGCGAAATACGAGCGTGCCACTGGGGAAACAGATTTCCATATTCACATGTGCGGTAACAGCTGCACGGAAACACACAGTTTTGGTGTTGTGAGCGAAGGCTTGTGTCACGATTCAGCACGGTCAGTGTTGGCTTCCATAACTATTGAAGAATGGCTTGACGAGAATGTTCCTGTTGCAGCTAATGATTTACGTGTCAGATGGAGCTGCGAGCCATTTTAAAAATCGGCATAGGCTCTATGAGCTCTCCAAATCTACTTTTGCGAGCGCGACATTGCTGATCAGGAACAGGCCACGACAAAAGTGCGTGTGACAGATCGGTGGAACAATCAAGCACCAGCCACGACGCCGAACTTGCGTTCACTCGAGCAAGACGTCATCTTAGAGTCACAAGATATGATAACGTGCTTGGCAAAACATCTAACGCGCGTCCATTTACTCCATGTACGGGCTGAGGACGTGGCTTTTCGAACGCAAAAGAAAAGGGAATAGGTGACTTTTCGAACGCAAAAGAAAAGGGAATAGGTAAACGTATACCACATCAAAGTGGCATACAAGGTTCGAATGCGTGACAAAGTAAGCATTGGAAAGTCGAGGCCGAGAAACATTCATACCTAGTACCGTGGACAGTGAATGCAGAAGAGTGACGTTTTCATAGAAAGTGGGTGAAATAATTTGTCGCTGTCATTGCAAAATACTGCTTTTTCGCAGTCCTGTAAATATATCGACATAAGCTACCACTTTTGAGTACACAAAGTTGTCCCTTTCTTGTACGACATCACAGAAGGCCCGCCATTAGCGATACCTGCAGCCGGGCTCCGACAGGTACGCACGCAGACTAGGGCCGCGTTTTAACGCGCTAATCGCCAGTGTACACTTTTTGAAGCAGAATTTTTTTACGTAAGATGAAATGTCTAACATCGGGCCATGTCCTGGCAAAATATAAATGAAATAAAAAGGGGCCTTTTTGAGAAACGGACACTCAAACTCCTTGTTTTTTCGAAATATACCTTAACATTTCCCTGTTTCAGCAGATACCTTTAGGAGGTATATGCGCAATACATATATCAGATGAAAGAGCATTAAAAGCTCTGTGAATTGATACCAAATATGGCAGTGAGTAATATCTACAGCCAGAGAAATCACACGTCGAATTTGGGACAAAACTGCGCGAGAGAGCACGTTCGACATTTTTTATATCACAGAGCGTTGCTCCTGTGCGCCAAAATTTGCGCTCGGACTGCTGGCCTGTAGGTATACTAAAGCATAAAAAAATTTCACTGCAGTAACTTTTAAGACTCGGGAGATATACGCGCGCAAACACGGCAAAACTGAAACACCCGAATTCAGGGCTGGATTTTCACGATTTTTTTCCGCGAAAACTATTCCGTAGAAATTATTTGTTTTACCGCTGTTGGTCATCATGTACGATGAGCTTCTAAATATAAAAAACTAATGAAAATCCAGGAGGTCGATGGGACCTGCCTGCCTGAACTGACGTGAAACCGGCCAATAGTCAGTTTTAAATAGTATACCCAACTCCTTATCTCTGATGAACTCTCAAGAATGTCAAAATGCTTTTGCCGTTCCATGGTTCTGAAATGTTTGCAATGTCGTTGCATGTCAACGATCTGCACTATTCCATTAGGAAACGTTTGCTGTTGAAACATGTTTCGGATCTTTTGAACACAAATTTGTAACGTTTCCAGTCTCGCGCTGGCATAGCCATAAGGGATTTTTTGGAATTGCTCAATTTGTAACTGACTTCTCATGTAACTTGCATAGATAGCGTTTTATACACTCAAAATCTGGTGTTTTCATAGGTTCTTCTGTTGCACCGTTTTTATCTAAAATCTATTCAGATTGTCTCGACTCTCATTTAAATGCTTTTGTAAATTCATGTTTGCATGTCACTGTTTTGATTTATAGATACGTGGATGATCTGATGTTTATGTCTCGTTGTCGTTCTTGCATGGTAGAATTGTAACGTGCGGCTCGTGAATCGACTCCCGAGTTAACATTTACGGAAGGGCATCCTACCGACGGGTAGTTGAAGTTTTTAGATTCCACCTTACACTACAAAGGTGGTTTGTGTTGAGAATCTGGTGCATCAAGTAAAAAAAAAAAACTCTACCTAGAATGAGTGGCCTGGCCATTCTAAGCTGGTACAAAATAGTTTGATAAATTATTTCATAACCAGTGCCCTGACCTAGTCTTGCTTTCGTGTTGAGTGCTCTCAAACAACAGACCGCATATTACAAAGATGAGGCTACGCGTTGAAGCTAATCCAGCACTTTTTATGCACACAAATTACTTGCACAGTTTCAAGCTCGCCCGAAACGTTTAGTGGAAGAAAAAGAGAGAGAGAAAAACAAGCAGTAGTTCCGTACTAGCACAAGTTTTCACATCATTTGAAGGTCATGTCGAAGGAGATGTGGGTCCGTCTCCTCTTTAGGAAAAACTCAGGTTAGATCGTTTGACGGCTTTTTCGAAACCAGGGTCTGGGTGTAATGTTGAACACAGAACAATTAAGTTTGTCCCCTGTGCAAAACATGTTGTGTATACAATTCCCTTAGCTCGTGTCTTCGTATACATAGGTCAAACGTGTCAATGCGTTAACAGCCCAGATTCAAATTTGTCGGACCATCTAAGACGCTGCTGTAATTTTCAACCCCTATGGTCCAGACGGCGGTGCTGGCGTCGGAACCGGACAGGCGGAGATGTCTTTGAAGACTGACCAAACGCCGGGAACACACATGTTTATAAAAGCGATAAAAATACACACGGCGTACACAACGAACTAAAATTAACAACAGGCATTGACGTTTCGGAGCCTATGCAGACCCCCTCATCGGAATGAAGCAAGGATGAATCGGAAATGTCTTTTGAGAGAAGCATTGGCCATACAGAATGTGGGCAATTGTAGTAGTGTGCCTTCTGTTTGTATCCACACGGCCCTCAGACGCCTCCTGTAACCTTCTTTCAGCTTACTTTGTCCTCAATTCCCTGCTCCCCTCTGTCTGTATCCCGCGCACTGTCTACGTGTTCTGAAGCTTGTTATTAGCGATTAAACGTCTTGCTGGTTTTGAGCCTTCGTGTTGTGTTCTTTACGTGTCTTGCCCATCGCTCAGGCTTGCCTATCATGGAGTATATCCACCAGCTAGCCTGAATCTCTGCCATTCTATCAATGACAATCAGCAGCTTTTCTTAATTTTGTGTTAGGGTCGCGAAGCAACTATATAATAATAATAATAATAATATAATTGATTTTCCACACATTGTGGCGGATCCAGGGACAAAAAGCCCTAACGAGCTTGACGAGGGCCCCTAGCACCTGCAGTACGGACAGCATAACACACATCTCCACTTTTCATCTCCATATGCAAAGACATAGCAGCATTTTCACGCACCATATACATTTGTTTCTATTTATTTTCCTCGTTCATATCGTTCTCTCTATGGCTCTGTTCGACGTATATAGAGGTGGACAGATGGGTAGGGACAGAAGAAAGCAGCGGGGGACAGGGGGGTTAGTATGGGTCCTGGGTGGAAAATATGCGGAACTGTGCAGCCTGACGGAAAACCCAGGGAAAACATGACACTGCACAGCCAGTGTCGGGATTCGAAGTCAAGTCACCTCTCAGCATCGGCGTCAAAGCAGACCATCCTTACTACTACTGCACGCGAGATGGTAAATCAGGAGGTGCAACTAAAGAATCGTTAAATCGCAAAAGCAATTAATTTATGTTTTCATGCACAGCGCGACCACCACACGAGTACTAGTAACAGGGTGACTGGTTTCTTCGATATCAATGTTGTCATGTTCCCCTAATGTTGCATAATGGCGCTCAATGTACCTACTTGCACAAAACCATGAATAATCACTTCTAAAGAACCACTTAAAAAGTTTTCATATCTATTTCAAGTTTGCATAAGACAGTCGTTTGTATATTCTACAGCAAAATAAGGGAAGAACTGTGCAGTATTTCGGGCTAGTGACCCTGTTGTGACAGCACACGAGGCAAGTCGCGTGGAGACGTCACGTGTCCCAGATATAGCAGCTGATACTGCATCTTCTTTACTCTTTTTTTTTTTTTTTGCTCGCCACGTCTTATAGTGTACAACAATACTATGAAACCTTGCCTTTTTGACCCTGGAGTTAATCTCCGTTCGGCAAATACCTTTCCGCAATTCGCATCTCATACTATCTCACCTATGTAAGTTCGGTGAAAGAAGAAAGTCACTGAAAAGGTTAGCCAGCTGTAGGACTCGAACCCACATCTTCTGGGTTCGAGTCCTACAGCTGGCTAACCTTTTCAGTGACTTTCTTCCTTCATCGTTAATTTGTTAGGCAATTTGAGGCTTTGTATGTATTTGTCCTTTCTATGTTGTTCCAGCCTCAGAACATCACTTCTCTCATAGGTAAGTTCGCCCGTAATATTTTGCGCGTACTATGTTCTTTTGCCATCATAACCGTTCTGAACGAAAAATGGAGAAGGAAAACGAAAAAGCGAAGACAAACATGCTGAAGATGAACATGCTGAACATGCTTTATTACCCGACGTGTGCTCCTACCAGAAGTTACACTTGTGTGCCGGATTCATCGGTGAATTATAGGGACACGCAAACGTGTCCTTGAAATGGTCAGAATTCATCAAAGGCAGGTTACACCGAAAGTCATCTGATGGCCCACTCTGTCTACCACACCATAGAAGACACCAGGACACGTAAAAGAGCTTATCACTCGGACCTGGCTGACCTTTAGCTTTCTTGTATGCATTCAGGACGGAAATACTTCCCAGGACGTCCGGGAGTACTTCATCCCAGGTCAGTGCACGAAACCTGTTACCAGGTGCGGTCAATGCCATACGTTCCATGCAGGAAATCAGAGCATCATAGCGGTGCTGATTTTCTTGGGAGAACCACGGCGACAGGGCTCCTGCGCCATCGAATCGAAGCCCGTGCTGGTCGTAGCCTCGCATTATGTAATGCGTCATAAAACGTCCAAGAGCGCCATAGTTAATTTCCGGAGGTCCTCCAAGCGCAAAGAGCGGGCTGTACATCATGGCAGGTGGAATAGTCAGTAGGTTCCGCTCTGCAGTATAGGTCGCGTTGGCTTCGAATACTGGAACCCAAGTGCCGTAAAGGCTGTTAATAAAGTCAATCTCGTTGCGGAAAATGTGATTCCAGTAAGTCTTGGCCTGAAATCGTCTTGCTTTGATGAAATCATCGGTGAAAGGACCGTTCATGTCTGGAAGGTCACGGTAGTAATCTATAACTTTATCCGGTGTGTCGAACCTTGGATGATAGCCAATGTTCCTCTTCAGCAGCGACAGCTTCTGCCTGGCAGCATTCTGTATGTTGTTAAAAAACGTAAACCGTGTGAAGGAATCGTCGATGGCAGCGATGATCTTGACTAACATATTGTTCACGGCGTTTACTCTCTGTTCATTTACTGTCTTAAAAAGCACAGAAGGGCCAATTGTATGAGGCAGAATCCACTGTACCAATGTCTGACAGTGTTGTTTGACGTCCTTCGTTGTATGGTCCGCCGCTTCGGCGGCACTTGTGTACAATGTGTCGGCAGTTCTCCAAGCGACGTATATCCTAATGGCATCCGTATTATCTGCTACACCGAACGCTGATTGAAAGGTCTCCCGGACGTGTTCGTGAATCTTTACGTAGGCACTGCCTGGAAGACGTTGATTACTGTACCGAGAAAGGATCGCAGTCCACTGTCTAGTCAGGCCAGAGTTAACGTCATCGTCTAGAAGTGTCGAGAGAGGAATTCGGTGTTGTGCTCCGAGACGCTTGCTTCTCACTGTCTGGTATACAAATTTCCACACACTGTACCGTGTATCTGACGTAGTCTGAATGGAAGTGTCGGGCAAATATATTTTTCAGGACACGATGTCCCACGTAGTTCATTTTGTCAGCGTTAGACCCTATGCTCTGCCATATAAATTCCTCCCGCCAAACTCCAGTCTGCTCTTCGACGACGACGTCATATCCGGTACCGACCCGTTCCGCAGTAAAGTTGAACAGAATAGGAATATCGAACTCGAAGACGAATTTAACTGTCATGTCCAAGGGGTCCAATGACATATCCTTTCTGAAATTCATACCATATTGTTCTAGGAAGTGTTTTACACCATCGAGGTTACTAGATACCGCAATCTTCACATCGCGGCAGTGTTGGAAGAAAGCCGCACTTTTCTGAAAGACGGTTTGGCGTTGAAGAGGTACGGGACTCTCGATTTCTCTTCTGATTTGGGAAGATATATTGTGCTCGAGTACCTTCAGTGTCCCACCTTGCACGTTGTTATACAGAGCAGCATAATTTTTCTCAGCGTCGCTACAAACAAAGCCATAGAAATCCTGGCAGGGCTCTCTTTTCTTGTCTAAGGAAGTGTCCATGAGGGTTTTGACTTCCCTACAGTCAGTGGAGCCGCAGGACTCAATCTCTGTATCCCACTTCACAGTGGGTGATCTGGGTGTGGCTGTTGAGGCCTTCGCTCTCGTTGAGGTTGTAGTCGCTGGAGTGGTTGCTGTGCTCGGAGGTGTATCAGGAGCAGGAGATGGAGCACGGGTGATTGGTTTCACTGTTGGCCAATAGACACTCGGCGTCCTGCCTGGTGTGGTAGAGGTTGGAACGTCAATCGGAGCGGGAGTTGGTTTCCTTGTTGATGTATCAACAGTTGCGGTTCCTCCTGGCGGGATCACAACGCCGGGGGCTGGAACATATTCTGTTACACCAGGTTCTTTACCGTTGATGCTTTGCTTGATGACCCAGTACAACCCAACAAACGCCAAGACTAAAATGACAACCAAGGCTGCTCCTATCGCACCGTATACTGCAGGTGGCAATCCTTTGCCCGATGACTCCTGAAGAAAGATGCATACCTTTGTACAGCCCTCTAACTACAGCATCTGAACTGGGAATATCAACGAACTTGAAAGGATAGAGAAGTGATTTATCCCCGTTGTTCTGGGCAACAACCAAGCAGTCCGTCACAGTGGTTCGATGTATTAAGCTATAAGTGGTCGTCTACATTCGTTCTTCCGTTTGAGACTACTTACCACTGCGACGGCAGATGAGATAATTTCTTTGCTCAAGCAGGCGCCCTTTGATCTAAACACCACGGTAAAATTCCCCTCGGAGCGTAGTCACGTAGAATTATTCGACCATCGGATACAAGGGGTGTGCACGAGTATATGCTGGGGGCAGACAGGGGTGCAGAAATGTTTTACTTCCCTACAAAAGCGCACATTCCCGCTTGGTCAACAAAGGTTTGGCGCGTTCCGTCGTCCACTCATCCGTAGAGAAATAGTGCAGACACTGCGTGTGTGAATCTTTTAAATTTAAAACAAGCCGTCTGGAAGCCGGATATTCCCAGATCACCATCAGGGAATAGAATAGAAATAGAGAAAAAAAATGGAAACGTAGGTCGCACTGGTGCGGCCAGCTGTTCCAGGACGCTCTACGTGTGGAAGCACTGAATGAATTAAACTATTATATCAGTACGTATGTCCTTGAGGTAGGTCGTCAGTGCACACAGCGCAGGTTGCTGGTGCTGCCTTGGCCAGCTCCCCAGTACCCTCTCAACACTAAATGGTCGGTTGTCAAGTTTCGCGAGGGCGTTCTTCAGTGTTCGCCGACTAGGGTCGAAGCGTCAGCAGGTGACTGACCATTCGGCAGGGAATGTGTCAAGAAAGAATTCGAATCTTTAAGAAAATGAAAAGAAGCCCGTGATAGAGACAGGCCTGGGGTTATCCCGTACACCATAATCATATCATAAACCAGCCGAGGACAGCCACAAAGCACAAAAACCTCTTTGTTGAATGTATGAAAAATGTGGTATACAAGTTGCCACTCTCATGCGGTCCAGTGTATATTGAGCAAAATGGCCAATGCGTGAATGACCGACTGCGAGAATTCACAAAACTCTGCAAACAGCAATCTGCCTACACCAGGGGGTATGCACACGACAGAATATAAATGCGTCCCGCGAAACCGGGAGACCAAGATTATTGGCAGACACCCTGATAAGAGAGGCTGCAAAATCAAGCCAAGATGGTAAAACAGAGGGGCACCTGATGCACGGCCCCTGGATCGCTCCTCTTTGCTCCTCGGGTACGGCCTGCTGATGTGGGGAGAGAACAATAGAAAAAGCGTGATGGGGGAATCTCCACATTTCCAGGCTAGGAACGCGACGGAGCGGGGGTTCCCCCGATTGATTTCCTCGTTGCTTCTACGGGGTTTCGACTTAGATTGATCAGGAAATATTAGAGAGCAAGTCTTAGTCTAATAATATGCCGTGGATGGTGGCTCGAACATCTTTTCTTCATAATTGTTTCCAGGGTGTAACCTTGCCTGTCTCCTTGCCGTAATTTTCATTTGATCACCTGGTTGCGGTTGTACTCGCTTGTACAATTGTAACTCACTGATGCACAGCTTCTCCTGCTTGAGAAGTTAGTTTGGCGTGCATTGTATGTAAATAAACGAACACATAATAAAAGAAAAAATAAAGAAGATCTTTCTGGAATATATCTTTCCAGGAGGAATTTAAAAAATAGTTAAACTAACTTGCGTTTGTTCAGTAAGGCGTTCGTCATGCAATAAAACAAAAAAAACAAACAAAAAAAAACAAGTGGAATAGCTTCCATTTGGTCTAACTCAAACAGGCATATGTTTCGTTGATATTTGGGCCTTGTTCATGCATCATATTTTACCAAAACGTTTGTTACTATTTTCTGTTTGTTGTGGCGGCGTGTTATTTCCGAGCGATCTGCTCGTCGTCACGGAGTCATGTTGCAGGGGGTATCGTGTGTTCTGAACCGACATGAGTAAAAACGCAGGGAAAACATCAAGACAGCACAGTCGGCGCCCGGATTGGGATTGGAAATTTTAAGCTATTTTGCGGCACCGACGAAGAAAACAAACAAACCTTTCTATCTGCCTTTTTTTTTCTATTCAGGACTTCACTTCACGTCTGTACTTAGTTCCAGCCCTGTCGCACTCGCTTCGTGTTCTACGGTCATGCGGACATCCTCTGGAAGAGAGTATGTAATTACAAGATCACGGATTACTCAAGATTCATTAATCCTCTAATTAGGGAATTTCGTGCATGAGTGAGATACAGAACGGCAGGCCATTCTCATTGAAATCCACTCTATATAAAAAAGAAAAAAATATGCGCGTGCTTGAAATAGCCATACGTGGTCAACTTCAGCTAATTGGACGAGGACAAAGGGTAATTAATGAATTTTAGGTAAATAGTCATCTTGTACCTGCAGCCTTTCCTTGAGAGGATGTCTGCATGGCCGTAGAACTCAGCTGCAAAAGCGACATCAATGCTGCTATTATTGCCTATAAAAATTCAGTAAACGCTAAAAAAAGGCACCCCATATGTATGTTATATGTATTGTATCGTATATACACTTGTGTGTGTATGTTTAATGTAAAACAGAGTTGTGTTGCTTACACGACGTGATTCCGTGTATGTACTTCCGTGTGAATACTTGTTTCTGTCTCTAACTGCATTAAAATGAAATAATAAGCTTTTTGTGTTCACGTAAAATTGATGTGAAATTTATGCGCAGCTTCCCAAGCAGAACAATATTGGTTGGTCATTGGCGATACGGGTCCAATATGGGACCGGCTTCGCCAAGATATCCCCCATATTGGCTCAAACTGAGCAATATGTCCCCATATTGCCCTGTTTGAGCCAATATGGGCAAATCCCGGCAATATGGGCCCCATATTGCCCAGTTTGAGCCAATACAGGGAAAATCCTGGCAGTACTGGTCCCATATTGCCTGAAAATGCAGAAAATGGTACGTACCCCTGTTGCACAAATGCCCAAGCAGCACGGCAAGATTGGACGTTGAAGCGTGTGAAATGCCCAACGCAATATGTCGTTACATCCAACAACTTCCCGCAGATGATACACATTGTTCGAAACAGTCAACGTACATGACAATCCCTTTATAGCACTCCCTAGATCGCAAGAACTCAACTTTCCGCTTGCTCGAAGCAGCCGCGGTCCTGTTTCGCGATGCCAGAGCCAATCCGTTGAACCGCATGAGAGCGTGGTCGTTTGAGCGAAATCACGCGTCCTAGAACTAATGCGCCTGCGCGATAGTTGATCGGACATTTCATACGGGCTAAAATGTCGCTGGTTCCTCTAATGATAACGGAATTGCGGCAGGTCAAGTAAGAAACACGATGTTTGATTAGAAGGAATGGCTCTTCTATAAAGCTAGGGGCTTTCAAGTTACTGCACGCATTGTGAGGTGCTGGGGCGTATGTCCGTCACCGTCACGAAAGTGTTTCGCTCCTTTGTACTCTAGGGGCGGGTAGGAAATTTTTGGTGCGCACACTATTGCGATCCCAGTGAAGGCTCCTGAGGGATGTTTGGCATTGGTACTTCCGTGGGACTGCCTGGGTCCTTGAGGAAGACGGGTATCGCTCCTGTTCTTCGCTTTTTCGGCGATGCGGTGTTGTTTTTGTAATGCTATGCAACATGGATCAATAAGGCGATCTGCAGAAATGAAAAAGCAAAGAAAAAAAAGAAAAGTAACATCAGTGGTGGATATTAAACCGAATAATCCTATATTATTACACGGGCTCCCCGTTGGCGTCATCACGAAAATATTGGCGCAATATGGCCAAAATGGGCTGGCAAATATAGGCAGCCTATTTTGGTCAAATGTGGAGCCTGGTTGCACTCCCCATAGTAGTCCCATATTGGCAGCCCATATTGGACGAAAAATGGTAATCGTGGAAGCCATTATGGGCCCAATATTGGAAGAATATTGGCGTGCCGCTTGGGTTAACGCGTTACCAGATGACACACAGCTGTTACTGAGGTGTTCCACACCTTGTAGCATCCGCATTTGCGTTTTTCATCTTTTCCAAGTGCACTGCGCAGACAGGCCCTTCGATGCCCTTCGATCGCAACTTAGGCTACTTCAATGACGGCCATTCAGTGTTACAGCTGGCACGTATATACAGTTATACTGCACGAGGAACCAGACGCCATGACGTACACGAATTCGTAAGCACGACTCCGGGCAAGCTGCTAGCTTTCGACGACATTTATAAGAAGTCGTGCACTGAAATCCCCGAAAATTTTTGATCAGCTTCGGGAATTTATATATCCTGTCTTCACACCGCACATACAGAACGATGATTTTGATGAAAACTAAGCGTAAGTGCATCTATATCCAGACACCACATGGGTAAACAAGCATGCGAGCAAGCGCCGACATCCCCCGTTGGTCAGCGTCCTCACAGAGAACGCAAGAGGAATAGAGAGGAAACGCGAGAGGAAAGAACTTTTCCATTCACCACTGGGGAGCATCCGGCAGGCCGTACCAAGCGAAGCGCAGAGAGCGATCGAGGGGCCATGCCTGATGCATCAGTTTTCCTTCAGGTGAAAGTGTTTATCATATCTCTGGAAAAACAGTAATCTCGCACTAAGGTGACCTCACAGGTTGGAATCTTCAGACGCGTTCAACTGATGCTCCAGAGCTCAGGGAGCGCGCTCCTTTTTCCTAAACGACGTCACTCCTTTGGGGGGTCCCCGAAATCCACCATTAAGAATGAACGTTTAAGAATAAAACATTCAAGAATAATCCGCTTAAAAAATACACGGTTAAAAATATATCTGGCGCTCCTGCTCTCAAACGCACAAGTCGTAGTGCTTCTCGCACTCTCTGCCCTCCCATCCGGTTGGACCCACCTCACCTCACCTCACCTCATAAGGGTTGCGACAGGTCATCCCAGATTATCCCAGATAAACGTAAAAAAGGGTGCTTTGCATCGCCTCATGCTGCTCTGACACCACAGACCTCACCTCTGCTTGTGAGGCAGCGCATGAAAAGTCACGTGTTTACGGCTACCAATCAGAATGGACGTGAGGTTTGACTCTGAGGTTTGTGACGTCTGCGCTTTACTCGGAAGCCCGTTCCAGGGCTTGTATCTCGCTAAGTGCAATACGTATACGAATAATTCATTTTCCTCTGTATTCTGACGTGCAATACAATCCGTTCGTGATCTAATGAACCACATCTATGGAAGTGTCTCAACCCCTTAGATTAATCTAAGTCTGCAGACAGCCATATAAGAAACCGGCTCTACCGCTAAACAACATTCAATGACACCCAGAGGCATAAAGGTGCTTTGCATACACAACGTGCACACACCAAGAGCACACGCAACTCTCTCTTGGCTTAAAAAAGCGCGTTTAGCTTCCAAACGAGAGAGACGGAGCGCGCTCTGCAGATCTGCTACTAACGCGCTCTTTGTATAAATGCTTGCTTTCTGTTTCGCATAAATCTCAGTTGTGTTCGTGTTTGTTTCTGACAAGGGCATGAGTAATCATCTCACGAGCTATAATTGCGTTGCTCTAGCGCAGCCGTCGCCTATGGGACGACGCTTTAGCAGCCGTGAACAGCCGTTGTGCAATCGTGATAATAAGCAGGGCAGCACTTTAGTAAAGCATCCGACCATTTTCCAGTATGGATGTCGCAGATGTGAAAGCTTTAACGGGTGTACGGCTCGCTTGAGAAACGATATGTATGTTAGCAAGGTGGATACAAACAAACAACTACCTTCGTTTCCCGAGGAATGGGAACGTTACTTCCAATCCTTTCGCTCCTCATTCGGGGACCCTGAAAAACAAAACGATACAGTGTCAAGGGCCGCATTCAGCTTATAGCAACGGCACGCATTCCCGTTGAGATAAAAATTGTGTTAGTAGGTACTTGTCCAAACAATTGAAATGTCTTAGAATATGATCCTGTTTCTGTTGTTCCTAGGTGTCTTCGCGTTATTCCTCTACTCGTGCTTAGCGCTGCGAACGGCTGAAACAACGTGGCTTACGTCCCCAGCAACACCGAATATCCACTGGATGTACGATTAATGTCCTAACGTCCGTAGTCGGATTCGTCTGTCTAATGGATACCCCTCCGATATCCAGCGTGGATGAAGAAAATAAAGCGCGAAAATGATATCCTCAGGATATCCAGAAATGGACATATGCGGTGATCTATTCCACGACAACAGGTGACAGTCGTAAGGATATCCGATGTTGGATATCCGTCTGAAGCTCGATGATGGAATATCCTGGGGCAACAAGTTTCGTCCGAAATATATGTACGCCCACAGTGGAGAAAGGACTCCTCAGGGACGTCCGACCGGCATTCAATGTTCTGCACTGCTTGCCCGTGACATTTTTTTTTCCTCTGAGATTCAAGCGTTTGATGTGACCGAGGGCTGGTTAATAAGGACCTCTTTGAACAGTGTATTTCTAACAGATGCTAATGCTGCTTGCTCCGGATAACGTCTTATTCTCAGCGCCTATGATGCCTCGAGTTAAAATCGCCGTCTTTTCAAAGAACATTCATGAGATTCAACATAGTCTTTTGACTGGCAGGGTTCGGAACGCACCGAGCAGAAACCTGAGCCCGTGATGAATAGCGTCTAAAGCTTTCAACAAAGATTGGCGGACGGAGCCACAGGCGATAGATGCGTAATCTACATCTGAGCGAATGCAAGAGGTAAAAACACGCCGGAGCATAGGCGGAGGGTTTTCAATCTGCCGGAGGGGGCTGGGCACAACGTCCCCCCTTTTTTTTCATGCACAAAGGTTGGGTAAGGTGTCGGGAATTCTGTGTTATGAGGTTGTGTGGCAAATTTTTACAGGATTATCATGGGCACTGGCATGAAACACGAGATTCTCGGGACATCCCTTGAAAGGTCCCTGGTCAGCATCCCAAGACCTGTGAGAGAGAATTTTCACTAAATTTATTGATTTATGCACTTCAACCTTCAAGCTTTCGACATAAGCCTTGAAAGTGAGCTTGCAGTCGAACATGATGCAAATGAATTTACTTTCCAATTTTACAAGGATGTCTTATCCATTAAAGAGACTCTGACCAGAAACTGTGGGAGCTTTTTCGTACTTGCAGTGGATAAAGCACCCAACAAGGGCTCTCCATGCGAAAATTCATGCATTAAAACCCCGCGGTTTCTCTAAACTCGAATTTTAAACATTCGACTTCATCCGAGTGCAGCACGCCTAGCGTCAAACCGAGAAAACATACGTTTATATAGTATATACACCCCGGCCCACCATCAAGATGACGTCAACACGGGGGCCACTCGCAACACCCACAACTGGCTGAAACGCGTCACGTGGTCACGCAATACCTGTCAATTTCCTTCAAGAAATGGTATTTTTATGTTAATGTGTTTTTATTACAGAGCCTCCAAAAGAAAAATATACCCTGCATTTATCACCTGCAACAGTTTCTACGATTTTCTTTTCAACCTGTACACGCGTTGCATATATGCTTCCGTATCCGGCCAGCTGTAATGGATGCCGTATGGCGAGCTTGGGAACTGCGAACTTGTGTGACTCCCGGTTCATCCTCTTTGTTCGGGTCATTGGGTTGGTGTTGGAGTTGGTAGCCATATTCTGAACGTTTCACCTATCGTTGCGGTGTACTGTTGTTGATCTGCTGCGAAGCGACGAACCGCAACGGCAGTCACTCGCCTCAGCGAAATTCTGTCTGCTGCATCTCAAAGGAGCATGGGGACCTGATGATACCTTCAACTAAAGAAACCAAGTGTGCTCTCGTGTGGTCCTGACGGAAAAGTAGTTTCAACAAGGTTAGCAGATTTATTTTTCAGTTCCAAGTCTACGTACTGAAAACCATGCAAGTGCAGTCGATCATTCTCGTAGCTGTTGTGCAACGCGTATGCTTTCTTGCGTATCCCACAGAACCCTCCACTGTTTCAACCAAGTTATCTTTATGAGATCCTTCTGATGGCTCCTTACTAGGCTATGCCGCTCCGAAGCATTGAGATGGGGAAGCGTCGTGGTAGCTGCACCTCCGCTTTCGAAAGATGAAATAGTCTTTCCACACTGTGCTTACTGGCTTTGTATAGAGTCTGGCAAATCCGACAGATTTGGACTGCCTTTTTCAAGAAAGTTTGAAATGTAAGTATGTGTATATTGGTTTCACATATCCACCACATATTGAGCGTGTGTATGATTGTACTTTATATGTTACAGCATATCAGCGTACATTATTATTCAACACATAGTGTGGCAAACTCGACATCAGTCACAGAAAGCCAACAATTGCCTTTTCTTCAATTGCTTATTTTTATCATATCATGTTTTTGTCTATATCTCAATTTACCGACCAACAAAGTATATTATTTTGGTATAATCGTCTGATATTTAACAAGTCACAGTTTTACCATGGTTTTGGCACACTATAGCCCGAGTTGCTTATGCGCCATTAAATTGAATCATTATCATCTTCAACTGCCATTATTCAATTGAAGTGCCAGGTGAATATAATGATATGGCGAGATATATTTTTTGCTGTCATCCTGGAATTGCTCATTTCAGAAGAATAGTCACCGTGAAGTTTGTTTTCGTTTTCGGAAACATTAAGAGGACTAAAACCAAACACTTTTCTTTCAGAGCATCCCTTATGCACCTGCATTTCAATTTCAATCTGTATTACAAGAATGACAGACCACTCAACAGAGACGAACATCTGAAAGTGAAAGAGCTGGAACGAAGATACGTTAATCTGTGTGAAAGGTGCTTAGTATGTGTGTGAGTCGAGGACATAGGTCTCAAGCTGATTCCTGTCTTCAGAAGAGGTGACAACTATGCTCCTTCTATCTATTAACCAGCTCCACTTTTTAGGGTTCCCTGTAAACTAATGGAGCACATCATGTACTACCACGTTGTCAACCAAGTTGAGTCTGTCAATTTCTTTTTTTAAATTCCAGCATGGCTTTAGAAAAGGGTATTCAGGCAAAACTAACGTAGTGTAATTCGTTCACAGCATTTTGAACTGTCTTGATTTCTGGGTCCACGTAGATGTAGTATCCTTTTATTTTGTAAGGGCTTTTGACACTGTGCTGTATGCTCGCGTGTTGGCCAAAGTAGCCTAATTAAAATTTGATCCTGCTACCATTAATGGGATATGCAGTTTCTTGACTAACCGCAACCGTGCTGCCAACAATTCGTGAGGAGAACCTATCATATCGCCACCATGCAGCGTTTGTCACGTTACATTTGCATCACATTTTAATCTAGTCAAAAGCAAGGCTTTTTGGTGATCGGTCTTGTATGATTACATGCCCCTCCGTTATGTAACCCCACACTGGGTTCTTCAGCCTATGAGAGATAAATAAACATATTTCCAAGTACATTGTTTACAAGGCTCGTTATTCCATTTCGCCACACTACCACAAGCAATTGTTAGAGTAGTGGCCCAGGGTATGAAGCTCGCCACTAATCATCATTCAAACAAAGTTCATAATGTAAAATCCTTTACTGAGAACACCGGCTTATCACGAACAATTAAGAATAGAGCAAATGTTTCATTGCCTATCCAGTTGGCATCATCCCTACAACAGAGAACAATCAAAAACAACATCAAAGGAGTCATATCGGTGGTGCGCATTCCTTTCATCCAACGTATTTCATACGCTATTTGGAGGGCACTGTGCCCATCAGGCATTTTGACTGTGCATATCAAGTTGAGTGCATGCAACTGAGTTGAGTGTGATGCAACCTACATTAGCGAGATAGACAAAAGACGCGGAACAATACTAAAAGAGCACACAAGGGACGTTGCCAGGGCTACTAGTGCTTTGCTTAACTAACCAAGACCGAATTAATCTACCACTGCTGTTCTAAGGGACATATATTTTGATGGTGCAGTAACCTTTGCACATGGCTAGCGATGGGGCCCTAGAAAGTTCTTAGAATCCTGCTCTATCAGGCGTGATGCTTCAGCCTGTAATACAAACCGTGGCCCCCTATCGGATGTGTATGATGATGCGGATGATGATTAGGATTTTAATGGCGCAAAGGCAACTTTGGCCATAGAGCGCCACGACAATGGTATGAATCAAAGCTAGTTAAAAATGATCGATTTCATTCAAACCTATCGGATGTGTATGATGCCCTCTTAGATAGGCTGATGTGCTCGTCTTTGGCCTTTGTTGTACTGATGATGCCACCCGGATAGGCGACAAAACGTTTACGCTCTGTTTTTAATTGTTGTGTTGAGCGGTGTTTGCAGTAAAGGACGCTACATTATGAGGTCGTCACCCAGCTTTTGGAATATATTTTCAAATAATGTTGTTGTTTTACAAAGCTCAATACATTGCAGAAATCATTCTCATTGCCTATCATTTTGGGGGTGCCATTCTTGCAGTCACATGAAGCAGTGAAGGGCCAATTTAAAAAGTAAAGGCAGTCTGATTTATGTTCTTGCCGACATGGCACAGCGTATGTACCAGGTAGCTCCATTTCAGAAGCCTGAGAACACTCAACGCAATTAGTGTGCTAGCATCAGATATGGTGTACAGCATTACATATTTGCTTTTGCTAGGGCAACTAAGAAGGGTGGATAGAAAGGCAGTTACAACCTGTTTCCACAAAAGACACTCAAGATGCATTAGCAATTTCCTCCAAGAGAGCCAAGGCTTTTTCTAGATTACTAGAACATGGGTACCTGGTTATAAATAACAAGAATTCATCTACCAGAGGTCAGTGTTTCACACACCCTGCTTTCCATCAACACTATTAAAAGGTGTGACCCCCAAACCTGTACAAAATTCCTGGAGAGTCTTTACTGGACACTGTTGCTGTCCCTCTCATCAGGTGCTCTCTATGAACCTGATTCACAGTTCAGGATGCACTGCGTGAGCTAACTTCAGCATGATTTCCCAACACGAATGGTAACTGCTATGAGGAATGTTGTACTTACTGAAAGCAACATGAAATGCTGTACCTTGACAGGTAATGTTGATAACCTTCTTAAGACCTTAGAGAGATGTTCCTTGCTCCCTTTACTCCAAATTGTACTATCAGATGCAAGCCCACTTGCCACCAAGCCAATGAGTTGTGCCTCACAGTCAGTGCAATCAAGGTAATCTATCACTGAGGCTCAGAAAAGCTGTTTTCCATCGGGATCTGATCCAGGACTGAGCAATGAGTAGCCCCGTGAAAGCACCAGGCTTTCTTCGAATTTTAGATGTGCCAGCATTTGTTTTCCTCCCCCTCCTTCTTTTTATGTACTAGCTGATTACTTTAGCCTTGTACTGCTTTGGGGATTGAATATGTGGAGATGATGTAAGAGGTGGAACTAGGCTTTATGCAAAATGAGGCAAAGTGCGACTATGTACAAATCTTCTGAGAATGATAACGAAAGGAAAGTTAGGTAGCATGTGAGCTGGTGGTGACGATCCATGACTTGAAAACCCGAGACAAGGTAGGGGCGATAACAGACAAACACAAACACTGTCTCCATGTTTGTGTTTGTCTGCTATCGTCCCTACCTCGTCTCGGGTTTTCAAGTCATGGATCTTCTGAGAATGTTTATGTATCATTCACACAAAGAGAGGATAGGTGTTACATCTTTTTCCGGTTTTGATATTTATTTATTTATGAATATATCTCAAAGGCCCTCACAGGCATTACATGAGGGGGGACATCAACATGGGTCACTTAACAAATACGGAAGTTACAAGGAACATACATATTTGGAAGACAGACTCTGTTTTTCGTTCGTTCATCAGTCTTGCTCAAGAAATTCTTCACTGTAGCAATGGTACACAATGTCACGAAAGGAGTGCTCATCTATCGTTCCGCAAGACTCATTAAAAAGGACTAGTGTTGTGTTCCAACACAGCATATTGAACTCATGAACCATGCATCATCCTGAGAGCTATAAATCATCCCAGATACAGATGCTGAATTATTTTAAATGCGATAGACGAGCTGTGCGAAGAGGTACCTCCAGTTAGGATCTTGGGTACTTGAAGCCTGTGGCATTTTCTGTGGGAAAGGCTTGCCAGACCCTCTTCACTGCACAGGCTGGGATGACCATGATCTTGTTTTTCCCGAGCTTGTGCCATACTCACCTTGCAAACTGGCGATACGCAGTGTATCTGCATCGTCTACACAGATGTACATAAAATATAGTTTAGGCAAATAGGTAACCGGTTACAGTACAGTGTGTGTGCAGTGTCATTTCTACATGTACCTGAGAGCAACTGCAGTTTACCTGCCCACACCCTGTACATTACTACACATGCTGTGTTCTTTTAGAAACCAACATTGTTTTACTTTTCACTCAATCGACAATCAAGAACACTGAATATCGCTGAAATCCTACGCTAAAACCTTATGCACAGGGCAATACATAAAAACGTGACTCAGTACACAGCACACTGACAATTACAAATTTGCCTCTATTGGTTTTCTCCAGTTCAGAGTTGTGTACTGTACAGTCTTTTTACGTGCTGCGCCCTGTACTGGAGTTTTTAACGACTTTAATGCAGGACCAAACCAGTTTTGGGCGCCCAAATTTTAACATCGTTCGACAAGGACACATGTGACTTACTTGTGAATATAGTAGCTCATAGGTTCGCGCTGCCCACGGAGTTCAATATGCGACCTTCAGAAGATTGAAGCATAGAAGTTGGAAATCTTCGTGGGTTGTAATGCACTCATACTGCAGTCATTCGGCAGTGTTTTGGAGCTCCTGGCAGCACACGCATTCGATCTCCTTCGGCATTATGACACACCAGCCACACCGGCACCATAAACAGCAAGTGCGCATTAAATACCAGAACACGAAATTTCAGAGAACGTTTACGTGTTCGATCACAGTGTGCGTTAAAAAGCTCATCGCTTACCTGAAGACAGGCGACTCATGCTGTTTGCTCCATCTGTGACCGATGTTCGTAGAGCTCTAACTTCGTCTCGCATTCGCGGCATCGGCGACATTTCGAAAGCCTACCGAGCTGTTCAGCACGCAGAATTTTCTTCTCGGTCGCAGAAAGGTCAGAAAGAAGTTCCGGGCTCGAAGTCTCCGCATATCTTCCTTCGACGTCCATATTGGAGATCGCTTTCCGGGCGGATGCCGGCGCTCTCACAAACTCACTAACAACAGAACTTCCGGTCCGGGCGCCCAATGAAACGTGGACCTCGTGCTTTCGTCACGCACACGGAAATTGGAGGATGTCCACTACAAAGAGGCTAGATTTCGGCCCCGATTGCGCGAGTTGAGGAGGAAAAGCGAAGCCGGTTTTCAGCTCGCCGTTTGGCAAACTTTGCCGCCGCGCGCAGCCAAAATATTTCGCGTGTGGCTTGGAGGCATATTATACCTTCGTAATAGATGCAAACGAAAGATTTGTCGAACTTCTGGTCAAAGTCCCTTTAAGTTTGAGCGCAGGGGCTGGAAATACTTCTCTCATTCTTACAAAATGAACACTCACTGTTTTCTCGGGAGAGAATTTAAACCCGTCACATGAAGACCATTTTATTGATACAGGGTCTTCGGTCGTTCACATCTTGACAAGTTCGCAGAACAACAAGCTATTGGAATGCCATCCACATACAGGGGGCATGTTGTGAGAGGTGGAATGACACCGGCTATAGAGTCGATTTTAACAATGAATAATGTGACACAGAGAACGGATTCCTGCGTTCCCAACGGACATCGTTCTCCTGCACGAATGAATGGGATAAAACAGTTCCCAGCTGAACTCTGACCATACGTTCTATGTTGAAGGAAATCAGCAATGCATGAAGAGGACCTCATATACCCAAATAATTGAGGTCTTGCATAATACCGTGTCGCCATACGGTATAATATATCATTTTCCATGTCAAAGATAGCTGAGAAGCAGTGTTGCCTCCTGACAAAAGCTTAATAAATTGTTGTTTCTAGATGAATGAAGTGATCCAGTGTGGAACACCCCATTTGAAAACCGCATTGAAATTTAGATATGCAATGATTTAGATGGATCAGTTGGTTCTTCATTACTTGCTCGAACGTTTTAGCTATGCAGCTTGTGAGAACAGTGGACGGTATGAAAAACCCAGCTCCATCTCGTAGCACTCACGGGAACCTACCGCAATGTCGCCATGTTTGAGTCGCCCAACTCGGCTTGAGCCATACACATTTCGTAAAACAATTTTATCGTCTGGTGTGCTTCGCACATGTACTGTTCCACTATGTTATTTGCGTGGTGAGGTGAAGGGTTCAAAACGAAATGAAGATCAAATCATCAATCAAAAGCCTCTATTCCTGATTGTATGGGAGGCAGTGTGCGCGGTGATCGCGTTAACCTAGCGCAATGCTGTTTTGTTATCCCATCCCACTATAAATTTATACAGTTTTGTACATCTGATCTGAGAACTGTAGTTAGTGTACTCTATACAGCAGAAGCCTTTCTTACAAACTAAAAGCTTAGTACGACTGCAGTTGACATGAAACCCGCTCGCTGTAAAGTTCACTTCTACGCACTGGCATGGAATTTGATTTTGCTCAGGTCTGCGAATTTGAGTTTTCGTTTGAGCATCATACACAACTGTCACGTTAGGTTGCACGGAATTTCATGTGACTTTTTATCAGAGTTGTCTGCCTCAGATATTCACCTCAGGCTCTGCAGTCGCACGGTTTGAATAATTTAGTGTGGGTAGACTTGATACTTCGGCTAGCAACGTCACATAATATATATTGTACAGTTACCTTCCACAGTTTCCCCGGGACAGAAATGGCTGCAAGGCATCAAGGGAAAAGATGAGTTCAGTATGGAGAGAGCACAGGTGTGTTCACGGCACCTCGAAGTGGCTGATATTGTCCCAAACGTGCCGAGTGGAACATAGATTCTCTGTCACTGCGGTGCCATTAGCCTTCACACTCAAGAAAGAGAAGTCTGAGGGGAAACCACCTAAATTCGTAGTACTCACGGGAAAACTATCGGTGTAGTAGACGTCGACGCGAGAAACGGCCGATAGTTTTACTATAATTCGCCATCGACAGTTGCCGTTTTGTTCGAAACGTTTCTGTTCTATACAGTACACTAATAGTTCTCAAATGTGCTGCAGTAAACTGTCTAAGTATCTCCTGGGGTGGTATGACAAAAGCAGTGAAACGACAGCACAGCAATGACAATGCTTTCAGTGCAGTAAGGAATACAGGTATATGAAGCACTCTCACCCGGTTTGCATTCCCTTTTAAACGTCTCCTCTCACTACATGAATAACATAATGGAACTGCGGTAGAACAGCGAGATGCCGTAGAACTTATGCACGAGAGCTGTGTGTATTGCTCGAGCCACGGCGACCCTCAAACATGGCAAAAATCTGGAGGTTTCCGTCCGCGCTACAAGACAGCGTTGAGTTTTGCAGACAGTCTATAAGGCGGTAATTGGCATGACTTGAAACATCCTTCCCTGGTTTCAGGCATGGTAATGGTAATGGCAATGCAGGTGGTAATGTGCCCTATATACAAACATGGTTGAAAAACTCGAGTAAACATGTTTGACACGTCAGACATGCGATCGAGCATGGAGTATGTAACCCGGTCTTGGCCTGGAGCAGTTGATTTTGCAGACAATAAGGAGTGTCAAAGTTCTACCATTGTGTAACGGATGGTTATATGCAAAACCGCCACCACCAAATATTGGAGGTTTGTTGGTTGGTCGGTTGGTGAGCTCTTCCTTCAGTTTTAAGGAATTCACTTGTATTGCGGGAAGAACTTGAAATGCTTACCAAGCCTTCTCTGAGGACATTAGCCTGTTCTATGACACAGCTGGCCGCTGAATTCTAAAACAGGCGCCGGATGACCGAGATGTTCATCTCTGTCTGTCCCACACCACTTTTGATGGGGTACTACAGGACAGAGAAGACAAGAAGTTGCGTCAAGAACACCGCTTAGCTTGTTTTCGCGTCCATGCGTCTTCGCTCTCGCCTTTTTCAACACCAAAATATTGTGTGATGTGGGGTACGATCGGAATGTACCCCATCCACGATTTTTCAAGTTTGCGAGTTTCCTCGCATTCGCTACCTTAGGTCGCTTTGGGAGGCGACCAGAAGTCTAGAGGATCGATTGTGTTGCTGCATCAAGAATGGCGTTAGTGATAAGATTGTTAGCTTCTTCGATCGCCACCCGAGATCGTCGCACGAACGAGGGTGTGGTTAATTTTTTCTGAAAAATGCTTCCAGCCGGAAGTGAGTTTCCACCTGGAAGGGTGCCTTGTCAGACTATTGACTACAGGAATATATTTCAACATGACTGGGAAGTGGTCACTCCCAAGCGGGTTTTCCTCCACAGTCCATTCTACAGGGTGTCCCAGAAAACGTGTAATCGAATTTTGATTAAAAAACTACGCCGCATAGAATCATGCGGTCAAGGGCATTTGTTCTTGCTAGGTTTTTGCCACCTCCTGGTGATCACGTAACCGAAGTTTAATTATGTAAATTTTTGAGAACTGAACTCGGAAAATTCCAAAGTAAAGGTAACTTTTTTACCCCACCAGTGTGAAGAGCGTGCCGAATTTACTCAAATTAATGATAATTGACAGGAATATTGAGGAGCTATAGTATCGCCGGGAAAAATCTCGAGGCACTTGACTATAACGCGCGAGGACTTTTTGAGCGCAATCGCTGTCAGTCCGACGAAAGGAGGTTGGCAACCCAGCCCACAGAATGGTAGTAAAAAATTGACAGTTCCTGAAATTGGGAGAGGGAAGGTATGGTCGCAGTCGAGGTCGGACGCGGTTAGCTATGTCTGTGTTATAACTTTCTACCATGCCGGTGTGGGCTGGGTTTCCAACCTCCTTTGGTCGGACTGACACTGATTCCGCTGAAAAATTGGTCGCGCGCTAACCCCTGCGAGCTCCGTAGAGCATGATGTTCTGCTATTTTTCCCGACAGGATTGATCCTGAATATCACTGTCAATTGTCATGAATTTGAGTAAATTCGGCACGCTCTTCATGTTGGGGGGTAAAAAAGTGACATTTGCTTGGTAAATTTCCGAGGTCACTGCGCAAAAATTTACGTAATTAAACTTAGGTTACATGACATGCACATCAGGAGGTGGCAGAAACCTAGTAAGAACAAATGCCGTTGACCGCATGATTCTAGGAGGCGTAGTTTTTGTATTAGAATTCAATGACACGTTTTCTGGGACACCCGGGTGTCCCAGAAACAGACCTGCAGGCCTGCATATCTTGAAACAGAGATGAAGCGCAAACGAACACAAGAAGAACACATGTATGTGGGCGCCCCTGTGCTTAAAAGGTAGATAGGTGATCATAACAACATGCTTTGTAACATTTTCCCTGGAATGTCGGTTCTTGTACTGCCCCAAAGTGGATTGTGGGCATTAGAGTCAAATAGAAGGATAAAGGTCGCAAAATCTTCTAAATATTTTTGTGTAAAATTTCTGATGGTGGTAAATAGACTGAGCAGATGGTGACAATGCTGCCAAGGCACATCTGCACGGCTACATCTTGCAAGTCTGTAACAAGGTGAAGTGCTTTGGTTGAGAGAGATCCTCATGTGATGATTGCCACACCACCAGATGAACGGGTATTGTCAGTTAGTTCATTTTGAAAGACATTGTGTCTATGCAGTGATTTTAGTGTGTGCTCAAATATGTTTCTCGAATACGAAACCATGCTGCGTTGTACTCCTCGAACAGATCGTTGACGTAATCTAAATTAGGAAATAACCCACAGCGATTCCATTGGAGGATCGTGTGATACATAATGGTGGTGGCACTAAGGAGGTGGACATGTATGACTAACTTTTACCGACAAGGAAAAAATTTAATTATCTATTTTTTATTGAGGGGGGACCTTACGGGTTTTTTCCGTGCAGCCGCCAGCTCCTTGTCAGGTCTGTCGAGCAATGACCCTCTCACCGATAGAATAGCTCTGTTTGTGGGGGCTCGGAAGCTCTTGCTCGTAAGCTAGCGCTCAGAGCTGGTTTCGTCATAACACTCCACGGAGCCCATCTCCGGAGGGTTGGAGATGAATCTTCACGGTATTTGTTTTCAGTCCAGTTCGGGTTCGAGTTCAGGCATATTGGTTCGGTTCGGGTTTAGCTCCGCTGAACCGAAATTATCAGCTCGAATCGGTTCAGGTACATCGGTTCGGTTCGAGCCATATTATTAGTACAATTATTTCATCAATGAACCGATTCCCGAACCGGTGACCGTATCCATTTTTTGTTCAATTCCGGTTCGGTTCAGGACAAGCAGAAAAAAATGTTCGGGTTTGGTTCAGGTTCGACAAAATATAACGTTCGTTTTCGATTTCGTTTCGGGTTCAGTTCCGATTGCGATCTCTGACCGCAGGTGCTGGGCGGGTCATGGGGATTGCCAACAATGGGGCAGGGATGCAGACAGGAGCGACGCCCGGCATGGAGATCGCTGTTTTAAGTGCGGATGTATTGGGCACCAACAAAGAAATTTTTTCCAGCAGGCATCCTTGTAACGGAGGGGGTGCAGAGCCCGTCAGACAGGGATAGGGTAGATTAGTGGCACGTGTGGCTACAATAGGGGGTTTTCATAAGTCGGCGCCATCTAGGTTAAGGCTAGCCAGCTATGCTCTGGCAGCGCGCGTCGCCATATTTTGGGCAAGGATGGAAGCGTCGCCTGCGTGCGGACAGTATGGCTCTGTTTGAACCGCGCGTCTGGGGTGATCTTTTGTCGTCCGCCGCATGGGACTTGGTGTGCTTTCTCATCGAAGCATCGCTTTTTTATGACTGTATCAGTGGAGTCAGTCTATTGTTGCGTGCCCTTCTGCAGCCAGCGTGGCGTGAGAGACGCCGAAGGAAACAAGGCGCGTGCAAAAACTGTTTGGTGGCTAAAGTTCACATGATACGTGGCTTTCCAAATAACTATCGTCAGAAGCGTTCTGTTGCCATTCTAAAAGGACGAACTATAAATACCTCGCAGGCGAAAGTATAGAACATATAGTAGGATAGTAGGATAGTAAGAAGCATGGGCGAAAGCATGCAACACAGTAAGGTCCCACATTCAAAATACAAGACTGGTCTTGAAATGTGCATAAGAAACACAATACAGCATGCAAAAATATGGTGTACCGTATCTGAAAGTCGACAAGACGACGAGAATGGAAGTTGAATCCGTATATGACACGCATAATAACTGTTCTCCTCACTAGCGCGGCCAGTCCTGCCAGATGCACTGATATGTTCACAAAAGGCGTCCACATGTCTTTGGGAAAACCCATCTGGTATGTTCGTCAAGTCTCTCGACAACTGAATATTCTCGTTCGCCATCGCACGTTCGCTTACCACACACGACACCACATGTACGACGTGCCAAAGATATGGCCGAATGTCGTCTGCTAGAAGGTGGCCAGACTGACTTTTGAAAAGGGTCTATTGATTGTGACGGTGGTAGTTGTGATGAGGGTCGCTGGATTGGTCACTGGGCGGGTGGGCGCGTTAGTGACAAAGGTTAACTCAGGGGGGATAGCACTGTAGTTCGGGCTAGTGACATGAAGTTGGCTGAACAACCCCCGGGTGTGGGATCTATTCGCCTTAGTGGTAGATCCGGTACTGTGGTTGAAGCTGAACTTCGGTATTGCCCGTGACTAATGTCAGTCATCCGAAACAGCACGCCATCTTCCACAAGCATCCCAGGAGATGCCGCTCGGCTGCCACCCACTACATCCTGAAGCGTTGTGTCGTCCTTTGGCTCCTGCCGGAAAGATTTACATTGTTCCGACTTCTCTCCCCCCCCCCCCCCCCGCCCATTTTCTGTAGCATCCACAACACCAATGGCAGCTTCTGCCGTATTGACTTCCTCTGGATCGTCAAAACAGGATGGTTTCTACTGAATCTGCATTCTCATCAATTGACAACTGCATCGACCTCATCCGCAATGACCCATAGTTCCTGCGCCTCTTCGTCTAATACTTCATTTGCAGCAATACATCTCCTCAAAGACTTGCGGGGGAATGATTTCTCCCATTCCATCGCACAAACGATCAGCTACCGCACACATCAGCGGAAAAATCCGCCTCAGCTCCCCACAGTCACGCTGCAGGCAACGGGCAATACCGAAGTTCAGCTTCAACCACAGTACCGGATCCACCCCTAAGGCGAATAGATCCCACACCCGGGGATTGTTCAGCCAACTTCATGTCACAAGCAAGAACTACAGTGCTATCCCCCATGAGTTAACCTTTGTCACTAACGCGCACCCACCCGCCCAGTGACCAATCCAGCGACCCTCATCACAACTACCAGCCTCACAATCAATAGACCCTTTCCAAAAGTCAGTCTGGCCACCTTCTAGCAGACGACATTCGGCCATATCTTTGGCACGTCGTACATGTGGTGCCGTGTAAGCGAACGCGCGATGGCCGATGGCGTGGTAGGCAGGTTAACCAGCTCGTTTTGTCTGTTACCCGTAGGGGAGAAATCCCACTCATGATAAGCCAGGAAGAATTCATTTTGAGGAGAAGAAAACCGGGTTGCGCATTAGGAGGGTGTTCTCCTGGGCTACAATGGCTGCGGGCATTAGACGATATAGCCAAGGTTGTCGGAAACATAATGAGAGGGAAGCGTATGGCCATTCTCTGGGCACTTGCGAGATTGGAGACGTGGGCGTTTGTAAAGACTGTCACTATCAGAACAAATCACAACCCACAGGTGTTTCTGACCGGTATTGCGCCGACGAGCGCTCGTCTCACGCGGTGGGTTCTTGGTCTGCAAAAATATGATTTGGAATTTTAATACCAGCGGAGCAGTGAAAATGTTGTAGCTGATGCTCTGTCTCGTTAGTTGATGCGTGGGTTCGCGATCAGCCGAAGGAAACTCTGCATTTTAAAGTATGTGGGGAAATGTTTGAAATGTTTGTGTGTTGTAGGAGCGGGTATTAAGAGGTGCGCTAGTGTTACCATGGTGTTGCGGGAATGTACCGCGGGCGACCACGCATGAAGTACTGTGTAATGGACACCAGTGCAATATTTTCTACATGACATTTGGCTCTACTACTGTCTTGTGCATTGTCTACTACGTGGACTGATCACATTGGTGGTGGAGACGTTCCTCTGAGAGGGGAGGTGTTATGGTCGGCGAAGAAGACGAGGAGTGCTGAGCGTCCACCGAGCTGTGGAGCGTGCGAAAAAGGGACTGCCCTGGCAGACAGAGATTGGAGTTGGAAGGCGCACCACTAAAATGCATTATCTGCCTCAGAGAATGACCCACGTTTCAATTTTTAACTTATACCCTTTCGACAACAGGCAGAGACATCGGTGCTGCTGCCGCCACCTGGAGCTTTGACTGTGTACGCTGGAAGAAATTTAAAACAGTTACCTGTTTGTCACGTCCCAACTTGTCCTTTGAGTAGGATTCCAAAGCAACGAATAATACGGCGCAGCCTAAGTCATTCACACAAACAATCTTGAAGGAGAGTACCTTTTCATCACGACGTGGTGGAAGAGAGTCGGCTGTCTTCTTTTTCTTGGGCTGGTTGAAGTAAATTTCCATTCTACGATGTAAGCATTACAACAAGACAATGTTCATGTAGATATGAAACGTGATCTTCTACCTTATCAACGGGCCGGGAGTCTGCAGACTTTGCTGTCTCGTCGATGGTCCTTGACTTTGATTTCTACGGAATGCATATAGAATATGTGGTATTATATTTCATTTCCATTTCCATTTATTTTCCTTTTGCGCTACAGCACAATTGGAGGAGGTACGCCAAAAAGCAGCAAACGCTGCTTGACTAGGGCAGTACCCCCTTGCATTTGGCGTCCGCAGCAGCAAGTCAAAGAATTGCATTAAGTTTCAGCACTGTACAATGGTAAAAAAGAAGACCTGATGCTAACAGAGATATATACAGTGGTTACAACACGTTGCACAGTAGTATGCAACGCAACATACGACGGAAACACGGAACAAAAACCTCTTTGTAGAACTCAGAACATATCGCGAAGGCTCGCGGGAGAAACAGAGTAAATGTTAATATTCGCAAGCAAGAAACGGTTGAGAACTCTCGCCATTCTGTAACTCAAAGGCTGTGTTCCATAATTCTTGCAAAAAAATTACTCTGCCTGGTAGGTCGCACAGCGGATCTGTGTAAATTACACAATGATAACCATGTACTGTTATTTTCTCGTACAGATCTTAGATACGATCTAACTAATACGTAATCTGATAAGGAATTTATTCTTTTGATATGTAATTCCTTAAATATTGATGTAGTATGGGCAGAGAATGACACTTCCTCTATGATCCTAACAGCTCTCTTCTGCACAAGTAGTATTTTGCTGAGGTTATGTGAGCTGGTGGTACTCCACACGAGATTGCAATAATAACAGAATAATTTACAGAATGTATGAGGGATTGGTATATTAATAACTTGATTTGCTTAGGCAATATACATATGCTTCTCAGCATGATTCCACAAACTTTTGAGAGTTTGTTGCAGATCTGCTCAATATGAGCATCCCAGGACAAGTCTGCAGAAAAAAAAACACACCTAATTTTTTACAGAATGAAAAAATTCAATCCCCTGATTGCCCAGAGCAATGTTTAGCTGAGGGGGCACAGGTTTGTTTCTTGCCTTGTATAATATTGCTTTGGATTTGTCATTGTTGATGAGAAAACGACATATCTGGCATTATATCCTTCAGGCTTGGTATTACACGAATCTTGTTGGTTTCATGCAGTGGACAGCTTGAATTACTGCTGTGCCATCGAAATTGTTACATGATGGGGTACCTTGCTGTCGTGCGAAGGTGCCAGTTCCGACGACTTGCCCTTTTTCTTTGACTTCGGCTGTTCAACAGAACGAGACTCATGAGACAAGTACACAAGTAGTTACCCTACCGTAACTGCTAAGCAGAGGAAGTTTTAAAAGCTCGCCCGCACAAGCAACACTGCCGCGAAACATCTGAGACATGCAGCTGAGGCGGACGAAAGGAAGCTGACCGCCGTGTACGGCATCGCTTGTAAAGTTGAAAATGAGAGAAGGGGGCTACAATGGGGTTACTACTCAGTGTACAAATGTAGAGGCTCCAGATCGCACGTCTACATATGCAAAGCTACACCGCTAAGAACCCGATGGAACTTCTCTTCATTTCAGCCTCGATGCAGAACCGATGTTATGGGCGGGTGACATCTCTGCATCAGGAGCAGCTTTAGGAGGCTTAGTGCGGCTTAGTTTATATAGTCCTGTGTGGACATGAGGGGGTCACGGATTTCTGCAGGCAAACTAGGGAGCTTAACGCGTACGGATACGTTCGCGGATTTCAGGCTGTTCCAAGGTGGTTGGTGTTCCAGATGAGGACACGACACGTGGCTCGTCTGTGGCAGATGGCACGGGTCTGAATAATGAAGGTATTCCGTGCTAGCATAGATCGAGAAGTTACCCGTCAAAAAGAAATCGTTACGAGTTCAGTTACCGTGTGAAAAATGTAACTAAGTTAATAACGAAGTTCTTCAGCCTGAAATTTAACTCGCAGTTACGGAGTTACTTCCATTTACGAGTTACTTCCAAGTTACTTCGGACACAAAATAGCACAACACAGGTGCAGCGCACGCGAGCAATTGAGTTAGACCTTGAGTTGCCTACGGGGGTGTGCACAACGCTTACATCGTTTTTGTTTATGTCCAACAATCCGAACGCTTTGCATTTCACTCCAATGGACGAACAATGGTTCAGGTTCGTTCCAGTGGCAACGGTTCTTACTTCCTGAATAGAATACTGTCATCGGTCCAATATCACGTTTTACGACATAAAATGCCATGAAAGAACCGAAGCGAAAGCAAGAAAATACGTGGACATGAGTGAAAAGCGAATTAAAAGTAACTTGATCTTAGCTTAAGTTACCTTGACAAAGTTACCTAAAAAACAATCGAGTTCCTCTGAAAGTTAACACGGCGCAAAAGTACCGAGTTAAGTTACAAGTTATAAAAAAAAGGAACTTAGTTACAGTAACGAGTTACTTCTAACGAATTACCTCGAACTCTGCGTGATCGTACCTTTTCCTCAATATTAGAAGCACCTGGCTCGGTTGCCTGCTCTTTTGACTTTGACTTATTGTGCTGCAAGTGATGTTACAATATTCGACACAAACACCCGTTTTAACACTATAGCATTACTGGGCTCACTCAGAAAGTCATGTATCTCTGCGTCGAAAACTCAGCTCGGACGATACATAGCGCCATGAGAACATACACATAAATGTTTAAGCCCGCTGTGTAAGGAAAATAAAGCTGCAGTAGTCGCATTGCATCTACTGGTCCTGCGAACGAAGTCGTTTATGGCCCTGTAAAAAGATTTGCAGGCGGTGATGATGATGATGATTAGTGATTTATTGGCGCAGCGGTTACTACGACGATAATGCGCGAAGACTGTGATAGAACATTAACGATTTAAGAACTGATCCTGTGATTTATTAAAAATATGTAAGGATTCGGTTAAAACTAACACATTACTAATGAAACGGCATAAAAGAAAGCTGTAAAGCTAGAAAGCATTTAAAAGACCAATAGTTTGGACGAACTTAAAAACCCGTTCAAAAGATACAAAAGCTTCATTCCCAATAAAAGGGAGGGGTGGAGAGGTAAATGGTACTTGGTAAACTCGGTAAATGGTAAACTCGTGAAAGAAACTGTGCCGCTGGGTTTCATACGAAGGACACGTGATGAGGAGGTGGAGGACTGAGGTGTGCACGCCATACCGTGCGCAGAGTGGGTATCCTCCCTACGGAGGAGGTGACCGTGCGTCAAATGGGTGTGTCCAATCCTCAGCCTTGCGGAAACAACTTCATAGAGGCGATTATTAAAAACATACGTTGATTTCCCTATAGTGGGTTTAACAGAATGGAGTTTACTCTCATGTTGTGTATCCCAGTGCTGCTGCCACCTGCTATTTATGCTTCTCCTAAGTGCTGGACGGAGGTCGTGAGAGAGTACGTCAAACTGGCTGATCTCAGATGAAAGGGCCGCTGTGGCAGCTGTGGCAGCAAGTTCATTCCCGAGTATGCCAACATGACTGGGTACCCAGCAGACAGTTAAAGAAAAGCCCTTTTTCGTCACCCTACTGGAAAGGCACTGTGCTCTGCGTACAAGAAGGTTCTTTGACATCCCTATGTTGCCTATTGCTTTCAGACAACTTAGAGAATCTGTGTAGGTGACCGATGACTTGATATGATATTGTAAAATGTAGTTCAATGCAGTTATTATACCATATATCTCAGCATTAAAAATGGATAGTACATGAGGTAGACGATATGAACGTGTACACGCATCGGTTACCATTGCGCATGATACAGCGCTGTCTGTTTTTGCATCATCCCAGGGAACACATGGTTGTCTACTAGACGTCCAGACCTGTTCTAACCCTAGACTTTAGGGATAGTGCCCAAACTAGACGTTGACTAGACGTCTAAAAGTCTTACCATTATTTAGACGTCTAAAATTAGTGATTTACTAGACATCTGGTAGACATTTAGTAATTGACGTCTAATTGTAGACGTCTTGTAGCTGGCCTTGTATATACCACATATTAGAAATCATCAAGATTTTGTCGTATTAGATTTTTAAGAGGTGTGAACACATTCACACATCAAATAGAGTCACTAAATTATAAGAGGTGATTCTAAGCTTAGCTTTCAGGCTTACAAAACTGAAGTTCAATTGTTACAAAACATATGCAGGAAACTGAATTACTTGATGGCAGAGTTAACATAATTGTGGTGTTCAAGTTGTCCGTGAACCAGCCCTGGTGACTGAGTCTGTAGAGTGTTCGCCTTCCGATCCCGAGATCAGTGGTTCGAACCCGGCCAAAAACACCAGCAACTTAGTGGCAGGATACAGGTTGCTTAGACATGCAATCTTCCACAAGGGACATTAAATACAGTGTGTTGTGTGGTGAGCTTTCATTGCACATTTAAGGACACTCAGGTGGGCAATCCACAGACCGACTGCTGTGGCGTCACTAATGGTCTCAGTTGTCTCGCAATGTAAACCCCAACTATTATTAAGTCTTCCATGCTAGTATCTGTCCACAAGAGTCGTCACAAGAAATCTAAAAAATGTAGCCAAATGCAGAAAGAGAACTGGAATTAGGAGGGTCATCCAAAAATAAGTTTCCCGATACTTGTTATTCAAAGGAAACACCACTAGGACTAACCGAATGGTGTTGTAGTTGGGTGTGACATCCCGGCACTGCAGATGTTGGTTAATGGAGTGCCGTTCACCTATGTGTCAGGCATTCAAGCACGGATGTGATATTTCCGAGTACGTCTGACTATCCTAGTAAGTAAGAGCTATCCTACTTTTCGCTAAAGCAAGAAGAGTGCTTTAGAGAATATCCACTGACAGTTAACACCTGTTTATACAAAACACTTTACAGGCATTGAAATGGTGGGTCCTCTATACAGAGTCGTGAAAATCTGCACAATGAACAGTACAGTGGGAGATCAGCTATAACACCACGAAACAACGTTTCTTTTCTGAAATTCCGAGAATTGTTAACGGAGACTGGCGGGTCACTGGTACTGCACCCTGATACTAATGGGAACAAATTTCCTTCAGCTTGGTCAACAAAAGTTATGCGAGGTGGGGGCCACATTTGCTCGGTAACGTTCGTAAAGAGCAACGAATGAATGCAGCTTGCATTTTCCTTCAATGGTATCAAGACGGTCAAGATGAATTTCTTGGAACAATTATTATTAATGAAACGTGGGTGCATTATGCAAGTGCTGAGACAGAATACCATAGGAAGTCATGGTGAGTGCCCGGTGAAAGCATTCTGAAGGAGGTCAGACTCGCGTTTTCGTCTGGAAAGGCTATACCGACAATGTTTTAGGACTATCGTTGTGTGCAACTTGTAGATTATCTCACACGCACAATGACAATGACAATGACACGCACAAGTAAATGCAGATGTACTGCGAGATCCTGGGAAAGCGTCAAACTACAATATAACAAAAACGCACAGGACTTGGAAAGGTGTAGCGTACCACGTCAACGCTGTCTGCACTCATCTTGAAGGACTCGGAATTTGTTCCAGAAATTCATCTGGAAATTTGCCAAAGAGAGAAAAAGTACACAAGCGAGCTAGTACAACGTTGAAGTAGGAAGCATCACCTGGAGCATGAGGAGAATGAAGTATACAGGAGACTCACAAACGTGAGTTTCCTTGTCGTGAGCTTCCTGTATACTTCGTTCTCCTCATGCTCAAGGTGATGATTCCTACTTCAATGAATGACAATGACACGCACAAGTAAATGCAGATGTACTGCGAGATCCTGGGAAAGCGTCAAACTACAATATAACAAAAACGCACAGGACTTGGAAAGGTGTAGCATACCACGTCAACGCTGTCTGCACTCATCTTGAAGGACTCGGAATTTGTTCCAGAAATTCATCTGGAAATTTGCCAAAGAGAGAAAAAGTACACAAGAGAGCTAGTACAACGTTGAAGTAGGAAGCATCACCTGGAGCATGAGGAGAATGAAGTATACAGGAGACTCACAAACGTGAGTTTCCTTGTCGTGAGCTTCCTGTATACTTCGTTCTCCTCATGCTCAAGGTGATGATTCCTACTTCAATGAAAATTTGCCCAATTTGCTGTTCCATCTTCCTCTCAAAGCACCCCTCGGCAGTCACCAATTGGCAAGTGATCATGAAACACAAATTGATCGGGTGAAATGGAAAGTGAATGAATCTCTTTGTAAACAGGGCATAGCGTGGCACAGACAACGTATTGAATACTTGGTATCACAGTATCAAAAATGTTGAGCTAAATAAGGTGACTATATTAGGGAGTAATGTTGAGCTCTAATCTGTACATAATTTTTTTCAATGTTGTGCTATAGATTTATTATTCTGTTCACAGCAGAGGAACTTTTGTTGGATGGTCCTCATACGTGAAGGAAATTCCTTATTCTCTTACTTTCCATCACACGTGTGTGAAGCAGCAAGTATACAATCTGTTTGCAAATGATCATACTGAGGTAATAAAACTGGACTCTGCAACAACCTTCAGAAAATATGCATGAATGGACCACATTAACTTTGTCCAATTATATTATGACCAAATGGATAGTATGTAGTCTTTCATGCTATGTGAGTTGTATGCCCATATATTGTAACAAAGGATCAGTCAGATGAAAGCAGTCTGACTGAGGTACGTAGATAGTTTAAATAATGTCCATACATATGATCATCCGAGTGTTTTTGGCTCACTGACATGCATATACACTGACAGCATCCACTACTAGAAGACATTACCAGAATCTAAGTGCTGTGAAGTAATATTTTATTTTACTGAATATATATCTTTTTTTTTTCTTAACGAAAGCCCGCATTTGTTCGGGGCAATGTTTCTTGAACTAGCGTTACTGATGGCGTTACCGTTGCTGGTAAATGTAAATTTTGTACGTTAGTAATTCCCCTGCAGAATACTACGCTACACCAACTTAAAGAAATCAGCAACTAAATTATTGAATCACTGAAACGTCAATAAAAAAGTCGACGACTCCGACGAATCGTGCAGCGCAGCACTATAAACCATAGCTCCACAAACACAGAAGCACTTTGCACGTACTGTGGGCATTAGATAGCAGATGTTTGTTTACTGCACATAACATTTTCCCACAAGCTACACAGCAGCAGCACTAAAATGGAATCTGACGTGGCTCAGGTATTTAAGGCCCTTCAAAAAATCTATAAAATGCCCATGGTATCTCTTTGAAACCGCTGAACAGGCAATGCGCTACATATCAGGCACACCTGTAGCTCAGTAGCAAAGGCACTGATAAAATGTTTGCAAAAAGAACAGCGATTTTCAACACAACATCACAAAATAACTAGCTTTGGTTCACACCATTGTCGTGGCGCTCTATGGCCAAAGTTGCCTTTGCGCCATTAAAATCCTAATCATCGTCAACATCACAAAATACGACACTCGTCGCTGCAACAACGATGGCGATGGCATAATGATGATGATGTTGGTGTCACTTCCGCTGGATTGGCATATGTGTTATTTAACGTTTAACCTCCACCACCCAATTATAATGAACGGCCACGGAAATTAAAGATATTACAAAAAATAACTACTCAATAAGCACGAGCTAAAGCAATGGCAATGACGTCTGCCCGTCTACCCAATCACCATCCATCATCCATCCATCCAAGCAGTTCGAACCAGTTCAGTTTCAACGGTTGAAACTTCAAACTTTCGGGACGCGCAACGGGTAGCAGTTGGGTGGTTGGGTCTGGGCGGCTGCATTCCACTGGTTGTTATACGAAAATCTTTCGAAGTTCTAATCTCCCGCGCGTTTTGTCTTGCAATTTTTGAGCATAGCGAGAACGTACGCCGTGCTGTGCAGTGATAAAAGCTGTTGAGCGCAGCAGAGCTCCCAGAGTACTGTGGTGGAGAGCGTTTCTTTGTTCACAAGGACTGACGACAAGGGAGGCAGGTTGACGTGCTGAGTCGTCACGGCGGTTACGTCCGTGTTTGCGCGTTTCTCCGGGGTTATTCGTGCCCACCACTTGTCTTCTGCTGTTTCCGGCGTTTTAAAAGAGATAACTCCATTTGTGAAGTCGATGATTGCTTCGTTTTCGACTAGAAAGTCCATTCCTAGTATTACATCCCGTGGGCAGTTCGGCAAGACGGCAAAGCTGACGACGTACTGGATGTCACGCACTTGTATGACTGCCGTGCATCGGCCAGTCGGTGTTACGACGTGTCCACCAGCAGTGCCTATGTTAGGCTAATCCCACTTCGTTTGCACCTTGCGAAGCTTCTTAGCCAACCTACCACTTATAACAGAGTCGTCGGCTCCGGTATCGATTAACGCAATCATCTCATGGCCGTCGATGAGTATTTTCAGGTTATTGGTAATTTTTCGAGCGTCGTGTTGGTGCTGCGTTGCTGTTCGTCGAGTTGGAGGAATTCTAACTTGTCGTCGGTCCGCAGCTTCACCTCCCGGAGCTGCAGTCTTCAGTTTTCCCGGTTAGGGCTGCGCCACGCAGGTCGTCTTGCCGGTGACGGTGAACGTGCTCT
Organism: Ornithodoros turicata; assembly: GCF_037126465.1. NCBI lineage: Eukaryota > Metazoa > Arthropoda > Arachnida > Ixodida > Argasidae > Ornithodoros > Ornithodoros turicata. Next base: position 121,229,050 of record NC_088201.1, on the reverse strand, counting down.
TCCTGGCGACCTGCTGCGGTCGGGGACGCTCGGGGACAGGTCGCGTCGCGAGCCAGCAGAAGCATTCTGCTGCCGTAGATAGTCTTCAATTGCGGCGGGGCGACTACCGCGCTCGGGGCGGGGGGCGTCGGGTGAAAAACCGGGAAGGCCGAGTCGTCGGTAGGGACATCGGCGATAGACGTGGTTGGCCTCTCCGCAGTGGTAGCAGAGCGGTCTGAAGTCGGGAGTCCGCCAAACGTCCGTTTTGCGAAACGGCTGAGAGTGTGGCGGGACGTTCGGAGTAGGTCGGACAGGCCGAGGAGGCATCCAACGGTTTCCGTAGTACGACGGACGAGTAGGTGGCACCTGTCTCAGAGCGGCGGCGTAGGTTGGTCTCGGTACTTCGGCGTCGGGGTTGGCGGTTGACGATGTCTGGATTGCCTGCTGAACCTCGTCCTTGATGATCGCACCGATCGAAGACAAAGGGTCTTGAGCCTTCTCAGGACAGAGGAGAGCTCGTACTTCTTCGCATACCACCTCTCGAATCAGCTGTCTGAGCGATCCGATGTCGAGGCCAGCGGTCGTGGAAAAAACCTCGTAGCCCTGGTGTTGTTGGTCGACGGTAGCGCGAGAGAGCAGGGTCCTCTCAATGCGGACGGCTTCGTCCAGAAAAGCGTCGGTCGTGGCGGGTGGATCCCGGGACAGGGCGCGAAACATTTCTTCTTTTACGCCCCTCATGAGTCGCTGAACCTTCTTCTCCTCGGATGCTTTTGGGGTCATCTCGGCGGAAGAGCCGCAACACATCTTCGACGAAGCCTGTAACGCTTTCGTTTGGCAGCCGGATCCGTCTCTGGAGCAGATGTTCAGCGCGTTCAACTCGTTGTTGAAAAGCGAATGCCTCGCGCAGTTTGCTTTTGAAGACGTCCCAGGACGTGAGCGAAGTCTCCCGGTTCTCGAACCATGTTTTCGCGGTGCCTTCCAGGGAGAAATAGACGTTGACGAGCTTCTGGTCGTCACTCCAGTTGTTGAACTTGGCGATCCGCTCATAGTGCTCGACCCAATCGTCCACGTCGTCGTAATACTCCCCGCTGAATGTCTTCGGCGACCGTGCAGGGGCTATGGGCGTGGCAACAGGTTGCGCCACTTGGGTACTGGTCTCCGCAGTCATCTTCTTCTTGCGTTTAGGGGGTTCTAATGGACCGAATTCTGCAGGCAGACCAAGCTGCCTTCTGCTTTGTCGAAGTTGGTCTTCCAGGCCGTTGGACAAGGAATGCCCCGCACCTCCACAAGAAATGTCACGCAGCGAAATGAGTCGGCGAGTCGGCGAATAAACAGCGAACGGTTTATTAGACTACTTGGTAGCAAAAGCACAAGAGGGATAGCTCTCTGAACACAACTGAGTCCAAAGAATGAATGCTCCAGCTTGGAGCGCACAAGCATTTAAGCGTCGCGCCGAAAAGTCTAGAAACAGCACGTGCGTTTACCAGAGAGCAGGCGATGTGTCTGGAAGCTTCTTGCTTCTTCTTCAGCATGCGCCGGGATGAGGTGGTGGTGGTGATAGGGCTTGCCGTTGTCGGCCTCACGTATGTGGGCAACGTTACGACTGACGCCCTGGGGGAATGTGCGTCCTGGGCCGACTTCTAAGGGAACTGTGCCGACATATGTCTGAAAGCGTCTGAGGAAACCCCAGGAAAAACCCCAGACGCCGGGATGAGATGTACCGTTTCGTGCCTGCCCTGGAAGTTTCGCGATGATGATTCGTGGCAATATATACACGTGCGCCACGTGGGGCTGTGGACTGTACATAATGAAAGCTTGTACAAAGTACGTCTCTTAATAAACGATTGAGCATGCAAAAACATGCTTCACTTTCGCTTGAGGATTCCTCGGACGTTCCGAATTTATGTATCATTCGTTCATGTATGTTCGTTTCTTTTTCTTTCCGGATGGCCGGACGCCATTCGACGTCGAGTACGTGTGTGGGTGTTGCCGGCTACACTGTCTGCGTTCTTACACCTCAGGGTCCACTTCGATGTCGGTATGGGAAAACTCCTCAAGCAGCACGCCAATATTGATCCAATATTGGACCCATATGGGCTGCCAAGATTGGACCAATATGGGGAGTGCAACCAGGCCCATATTGGACCAATATGGGCTGCCCATATTGGCAAGCCCATTTTACGCAGTTATTGCCAATATTTCTGTGATAACGCCAACGGAGAGTTCGTGTAATAATAAAGCATTATCCGGTTTAATATCTACCACTGATATTTCTATCTTCTTTTTGCTTTATCATTTCTGCAGATCTCATTGATCCATGTTGCATACAATTACAAAAAACAAACACACGTCGCACCGTCGCACATTGCATCACGGCAAAAACGAAGAATGGGTGCTACGCCCGTCTTGCTAAGGGACACAGGCAGTCCTACGAAACTGCCAATGCCAAACATCCATCACAAGTCTTCACTGGGACCGAAACAGTCTATGCTCCAAAAATTTCCAACTCGCTCCGAGAGTACAAAGGAGCGAAACACTTTCATGACGGTGACGCACATACGCCAGAGCAACTCACACTGCTTGCAGTAACTTGAAAGCACCTAACTTTACAGAAGAGCTATCCCTTTCTATCAGACATTGCGTTTTTTACTTGACCTGCCGCAATTCCGTTATCATTAGAGGAAGCAGCGACATTTTAGCCCGTATGAAGCGTCCGATCCGACTGTCGCGCATGCCCCTTAGTTGTAGGACAGTGATTTCGCTCAACCCACCACGCTCGCTCTCAGTCGGTTCGACCGAGTGGCATTGGCATCGAGAAGCAAGATGGTGGCTGCTTCCAGAATGTGGAAAGTTGAGTTGTCGAGTTCTAGTGAATGTTACAATGGGATTCTCATGTTGTTGACTGTTTCGAACAATGTGTATCATCTGCGAGAAGTTGTTAGATGTAACGACGTATTGAATTGGGAATTTCACACGCTTCAACGTCCAATCTTGCCGTGCTGGTCGGGCATTTGTGCAACATGGGTACGTACCATTTTCTGTATTTTCAGTCAATATGGGGTGTACACGTGCAATATGGGGCCCATACTGCCAGGATATTCCTAATATTGGCTCAAACTGGGCAATATGGGGCCCATATTGCCAATATTGGGAAAATCATGGCTAAACGGGCCCCATATTGAACCCGTATCGCCAGTGACCAGCCAATATGGGCCCAATATTGTGTGCTACTTGGGTAGGACTCAGCCCAAGCAGCACGCCAATATTGGACCCATATGGGTTAGCAAAGATTGCCAATATTGGCCCAATGTGGGCTGCCAATATTGGACCAATATGGGGAGTGTAACCAGGCTCCATATTGGCGAGCCCATTTTGCCCCAATATTGCCAATATTTCTGTGATAACACCAACGGGGAGTGCGTGTAATAATAAAGCATAATCTTGTATAATATTCACCACTGATAATACTTTTCTCTGATTTTTGCTTTTTTATTTCTGCGGATCTAATTGACACGTTGCACATGATTGCAAAAAAACACACCAAAAAACAAAAAACACGGCAAAGTGGGCAATATGGGGCCCATATTGCCAGGATTTTCCCAATATTGGCTCAAACTGGGCGATATGGGGCCCATATTGACCATTTTCAGCCCCAATATGGGGAAAATCTTGGCGAAACCGGTCCCACATTGGACCTGTATCGCCAATGACCAGCCAATATTGGCAAAATATTGTGTGCTGCGTGGGAGGGGACGTCACTGATGTGTCTCCCGACACGAAATCCTCGTCCTGGGTGCTGTTGAAAGGGTCCGTCTTGTCCGAAGCTTCTGGCCGGGGTGGATATGGTAGGGCAGGACTAGCATCGCTCCAAGCGACTGCGTCCGTGTTGGCTACTTCAGTGCCCGTGACTTCTGGTGGACCATTTTGCATGTGACCGTTATGTTTCTAGGCCCCAAAATTTATATTTGCACCAGCTCACCTGGGACGACGATGCCGCCTCAGGAGACACGGCTCAGGGCAGCCCTGGTGTGGAGTCCGATTTGGAAGAGGTTTACCCAACGGTGCGTGTTGCCGTAAAACTGGCCTGGACCGAGAGTATCAGAGACTGCGTCCATCAAATCATCCATAGACGTGCTGCCTTGAAGACGCACGTTGAAACAGTACTCTTTGGTTGGAATGAATGGTTGGTGAATTAAATTGCACAGTGTGCACAGTTGAACAACCAGCTGAACTAGCTCTATTGTTCTCTTATTCTTGAGCAATTACAAATGTATAATCTACAGAATGTCTACAACATCTTTTGACAATATACGTTGAAAGGATTACCAAATGCTGCAATTCAAATGTTGGATTTGACAATGAGGGCGTGCAGGCGGAGTCTACAATTCTAATGACGCAATCCTCCTTACACACAGCAAGCGGCAATCAGGTTTCGGGGAGAAGCGAACTACAGAATTATCATCAGAAATACTTAACCTGTGGCGGCCCGTGGAGGACGACGACGCGCCTCTGCTTGCGCGTGCTACTGCGCCTGGCGGCCAGTTCTACCGGCGCCGTCCTAGCGTGAGGCCACGCACATCTGCCCGCTCGGACATTCCATCATCGCCGGTCAGGACTCATTTAGAGAAACACAACCTTCTCTACATTTGGTGACCCGTACAACAAATACCATGTTCGGCGTAATTCGGCCATTCATTCGGCCAATTCGGCCTGAATTTTTCGGCGGCAAACCAGCAGCGAACCACCCTCTAGCAGGCAAGGCGCACCCGGACCACTGTTCCACCGGGGACCCTCAGGGAGGCCACAGTAAGCTGCGTTTCCGGCCTCCACCTGCTTCACGATGGTCCTCCCCGGCACCTCTCTGGCGACAAACAGCATCCACGCTTACGTACCGGTCGCGGTACTGTCGCCCACTCAGCAACGCACTCACCCAGCAACAATCAGCTCTCAGCAGCGATCACTCACCGCACTTACTCAGCAACACTCAGCAACAAGCAACGCAGCAACGATCACTCACGCCACACATCGCACTCAGCGCCGCTCAACACAATCAGCAAGCACTCAAGCATCCAAGCAGTCAAGCACTCAGCATTCACATCTCATCACTGGAAGCCGCCCGGAACGCAACACCCGTCATCCCGCTGCTGCTGCCTCAACAGCCACACCCACAAGCCGTGTGTCCAGTCGTCCACCATCTACGAGTCGTCCTCATTCTCCTTCGCGGTATCGACGCGGACCTTAACCACATGCACCGCTCCGCATCTGAGGGGGGAGTGATGTGGCGGCCCGTGGACAACGACGACGACGCGCCTCTGCTGCCGCGCGCTACTGCGCCTGGCGGCCAGTTCTACCGGCACCGTGCGAGAATTAACGAGAACTGATTTAATGAAATCCGATCAGGTTGAAGGCTCTGCAGCTCGCGCCAGGTGAAGAAGATCGTGGTGACGATGGCGACGGGCCACTACAGTTGGCCCCCCTAGCGAATGGGCCATCACCATGAGTGATGATGACAAATGTTAGGCGCCCATGAGACCCTCAGACGGCGCCTTGCGGGCTGCAAAGGGAGTCGGGCAGAGGAGAAATCCTCGGTCGCCAGAACGTTGACGTCGGTGGCTGGCGGCGACTCGGTGTAGGCCGGCTTGAGCCTGTTGATGGCGATCCCCTCCGTTTTCGCGTTGATGGGGACCGTGAAATGCTTCGGAGAGCGAGCGATGACGAGGTAGGGACCGTTGTATGGGGACTGTAACGGCTTTCGAACCGAGTCGACGCGCACAAATACGTGTGTGCATGTGGCGAGGTCCGGGTGGACGTACACCTTGGCGGTTGAGCCCAGACGCGTGGGTGCGGGACGCAAATCAGTGAAGACGTCGCGAAGGCGGGAGACATTGTCGGTGGGATCGGGGATGGTCCTGGTGGGGGGGGGGGGGGGCGAAGAATTCGCCAGGAAGCCGCAAGGTCGTTCCGTAGACCAGCTGGGCCGAGGTGCAACCTAAGTCAGGTTTGAAAACGGACCGGAGTCCGAGGAGTATCACCGGAAGGCTTCCGTCCAGGCGGTGGGGTTGACGTGAGTCTTCAATGCGGCCTTGGGGTGACGGTGGAATCTCTCCACGGGGCCGTTGGACGACGGATGGTAGGCGGTCGTGCGGATACGTTGCGCGCCGAGAAGAGTAGTGAGGGCGGCGAAAAGAGATGACTCGAATTGCCGTCCGCGTTCTGTTGTTATGGTGGAGGTTACGCCGAAACGTGGAATCCAGGTGGTCACGAATGCCGCCGCCAGAGTGGCTGCGGTGATGTCCGGGATGGGTGTTGCTTCCGGCCACCGGGTAAAGGGCAACCTCCATGGAGCGAATTTTTGCAATAAAGTTCGCGCGGCAGACTGCCGCGCGCGTTCCGCCGCCAGTTGTTCGCTGGCACCAGCTCCATGCAGCGAAAAACCAGCGGACTGCGTCGGGAAGTCATGCTGTGATGTCACTGTTGCCAGGGTATAAGGTGAGAGCTTAGTGAAATCAATTGCTCGAAAAAGTGCATTTAATGTCACAAATTTTGCAACTAAATCCAACATCTGTCTGAAAAGATGCGCCCAGTGACGTACCGAAAAGCATATTCACTACTACGAAAGGAAAACATGTTTCTTGGCAGAGAATGCCTCACGTTCTAACGATGCAGTTGGCCCAAGTTGGCGAAACAGCGAGCAGACGACAGCGTCCAGTTGCAAGAAGAGGACGATGACGATGATTCACGAGAGCAGTCGACCACGTGCAGGCGATCTGGCGTAGATTCGTAGCGGAAGAGTACTTTGATTGGTTCATCTTCAGTTGACGCTTCCGGAATCGCGGACGCTGGGCGAAGATATCTGGCATGGGCAGATCACTGATCTCGATTGTAAAAGGCTGGATCGCGGATAGGGAGCGCGAGCGTGCGGCAACCGGCCGCCATCTTACTGTACCCAAAACAGTCGCTGCAGCGATCATGGCAACTTTTTCCAATCACGGTCGTACCAACCGTACCGGCAAGGATACAGGGCTGAAATTTCTACAGGTGAGTCATTCTTTATCAAGGAATAAATAGGCGTCCAATTTGTACATTTATTTGACAATTATGAAGTGTTTTTTTGCCCAAAAACCAGCACTGGGTGCAAGTTGTTTGATCGCTCTTCCGAGGTTCAATCGAACACACTTGTATTTTACCCGGCGGCAAATACAGTTTGAGTGCATAATATGCTGGAGAGAACATGTTACACTACACTGATAGTGTTGTCATCAATATGTGCGAGCACTCGAGCGCTTTTCTGCATGCATTGCTAGCACGGTATACACGTTGTTCTCTACGGAAGCAAGTGCACAGTCATTTCTTTGAATCACTTTCGTGCACAAGTTCAGTATTACGACGTAATGAGACCAAGAGAGTCAATCTTTTTCATGTATTGGTATTGTTTTGTGCCTTGGTTTGATTTGTGACAAAGAAGCCTATGTAACGTTGGTGTGGTGTGACTTATAGATACCGCCTTTGTGTCTGAGCTATGTTGTAAGCTTGTTGCGATAATAATAATTTTTATTAATAATTAATAATATTAATAATAGTTTGTAGCTTCTTATGTTATTTGTAGCAGTGTTTCAAAAGTGGTCTCTCAATACAGGTTTCCTCAAGCGGGCTACCCAGAGGATCGTCTGTGCAGTGTGATGCGATCGAGCTTGCAGATAAGTATCATGTGTTCCTCATCCACGGGTTCCTACTTTACGGGGAGGAATCACCTCAGTGCACGCACTGTGATGAGCCTCTCTCAATTTTGCCCATTCTCTCTACATGTTCACATCATGGATCACATCACTTCAGAGAGTTTTATATGCACCTTAGGCCCCTTCACCCAGCATTGTCTTGGTGATGAAGCTATAATTCTTTTTAAAACAGCGTTTAGACGTTGCAATTTCTAAAAGAAATCGGGATTGTAAACCCCGTTTTAAACTGATGTTTTAAACATTTATGCAATGCTTTTGGTAAACAACGTATTTATTTTTAACTAGTTGCATCCTAACCAGTGTTCAAGTTGCCTTTGCGCCATTAAAATCCTAATCATCATCATCACCTAACCAGTGTTCTCTCCTTCAGAGCTGCCTCGACATACTCAAGAAATGGGTGCAAAACCTGAGCAGTGCCCACAAACTTCGATCACCGCAGCACCTCCAAAAAGTAAAAGAATATGTGTCACATGAGATTTTTAAAGGTATTCATAGTATATAATACCTTGTATTAACTGTTGTAGATCTAGCCCACCTCTACAGTATACACCCTCAGGAATTAAAACTTGTTGGGGAACTGTGATCATTGTTTCAGTTAATAGGCATGCACGTATATGCTATAAGAAAATTATTTCTTGAGAATGCACTACTCTTGATCACATTCATGCAGCTGTAGGTTTACCTTCGGCCTCTTGGAACTCTCTGTAGTTGCCTTAGCTACAGGAGGAGTGTCCTCCAGCATGTCAACTACTTGCAAAAATATTGGCGTATTTAAGATTATGACACAATTTGAAGGATTTCAATTCAGGAAATTTGCAGTGGCAGGGCCTGCCACAGTGAAACTTACTGAATATTTCATGGTGTCGAAGTGGCGGTTCCTTCAAGGTAGGAATATCGTAGATGGGAGCGTGTCCGTCCTGTGTAGTTCCCCCCCCCCCCTTCGTTGCTCCTCAGACTCAAGGAGATGTTTCCGTTCAATCGTATACACCAGCTCGCTTGTCTACTCTACTTATGTCCTTGAAATTAACAAAGTGTGGTTTGCATTAAGCAATTTGTAATACACTGAACACATAGGCAGCAAAACAAAAATTTAAAATTCAGCATGTATGAAAATTGGGTGCAACAAATTTACATAGTCTACCTGTACATTGTTATTCCTGAGATATATATTGTCATTGCAGGGAGGTCACAAAACAATAAACGTATTGTTTTGTCACCTCCCTGCACATTCATTGTATCTTGAAATGCATATATGCAAGAATAAATGTTGAACTTGAAAAATGTATATTCACTTTATTCACAGAGCATAACATCACTTATCTTCTTTACAAGAGCATATCGTGTTCCATCTTTGTCATGCAGAATGCACAACCAAGAAAACCATCTTCCACTAAACATCACGTTTGACATGATTCAGTTGGTATCATTTCATAGACAGTGTACACCAGGGCTCCAGTTTCAAGCTCCAAATCGTCATGTTGCAGTTTGGAAACCGTATATTCGTAGTGCAAGAGAGCCCTCGCACATTAAAATGGAAGACGGGACTCCTATGAGAGAGACTCACGCTGAAGAAAAGTGTGCAAACTGCGGAAAGTGTCATAGAAGAGATCTTCAGAAATCATGCCTGGTTTCACGGCAGTGCTACCACACTCCCTTTTAGATGACGATGATAATGATTGGAGTTTCAGATGTGCAGTTGCATTTTTTGAAACGTGCTCGACATAACAAGCATGACAAAGTCAGCAGTGGATGGCAGGCCCCCGTCCCTACGCAGCTTTGTTCACGCTGCAGCTCTATTCAGCAAAAGCATGTGAGTACGCGAGAAGGACATTCAATTTCACCTGCAAATAATCAGAGCAAATGAAGGAAGAAACAAAAAAAAAGAAGTGCTGTACTCAGAGGCGGAGAGTTTTCATTTTCCCGGAGGGGGCAAGGGCGCACCGCGAAGTAAGTACTCTGGCGGGGGGGGGATATGTTTATTAAGAAAAAAAAAGAAAGGAAAGGTAAGCCAGATGGCTTGTTATTCAAAAAAAAAGTGAAAGGGAGAAGTCAAAAAAGGCAAAGAAAATAAGAAAACAGAAAAAGGAAAGAAAAGGAAAAGAAAAATGAAGAACACAAAACTAAAGCTGAAGAATCACGCACTCTGGCGGGATCCTATGGTGTATGCGGAACTGGTATAGAAATAAGAGGAAGGAAGAACAGAAAGAAACAACACAAAAGAAAAAACAGAGAGAACGTAAACAGTGAAGATGTGCACAACTGAAGGCATTACGCCTTTGAAAACTGAGTGCAAAAGGAGCAAAATGCATTGAATGATCGGTGTTTGACCCGAAATGCGCGCAATATAATGAATATGGTCAATGAAATGGAGCAGCGGGAGTTGTCAGTCTCTTAGCGGGACTTCCCGGGGGAGGCGGCGCCCCCCCCTAGTTCCTGCTCCGGGGGGGCAACGGCCCCCGCGCCCCCCCGTAGTCGGCGCCTATGGCTGTACTTGAAAAGGAGATATGTCTTGTGTCTGAAGGAGGTGTTACCACTTACTAAGTAACTTGATTAAGTTTACGTACATCAATACCTAGATTAACTGGCCTAAGCGTGATAATTGCGTGAAGTAATTGTTTGGGATGCTTCGGTGTGTCCATATTTGCGAGGCATTACGTCGAACACACCACTGTCGTTCACTAAAAGACCCTTTCTTGCTTGATATAAATCACAACGCATACGCCTGTCTAAAACAACGGCTGTGATTCTACGGGGCGATTTCTTTCTACCATGCGGGTATATCCTTTCTGGGACCGTTCTTTGTGGAACAATTTTTGTCCACAACGCAGCACGGGAGATTATTGCATGGTCGTTGTTAATCTCACATCGAATTGAAATATTGGCTGGGAAACGTGCTGTAGTACAATCCCCAGCGCTGCACTGCAGTGACGGTCTAGTTTCGGAATGCAAAACATAACGTAATTAAGAATCGAACGGCAGGACACCTGTGAAACACTGTTAGGATACATCAGTATACTGGCACCTTACAAAATTGTGTGACGACAAACAACGATCAACGCCTGCAGCGCAATAAATACTCACAATCTCTGTTGCCTCCCATTGTTTTCTATGGGCAGACACAGCGCTTTAGGGCCTCCCAACATGGCGGCCCGAATGCGTGCCTCTCCCCCACGAGCCCCTCTCCCATGCGCAATCCAGCCTTCATACATAGAGATCAGTGGGGCAGATCGGCGGCGGACGCTCACATTTTTGACGCCTCGCGCAGAGCGTCCGACGCTAAGCGAAGTTCGCAGCTTTTTCGCTGTACATTCGCTCCATGGAGGTTGCCCTTAAAACGGTCGATGACTGTTAAGAGATAACCTTGGCCTTGAGAAGGTGGTAAGGGGCCGACGACGTGAGTATGAATTTTGTCGAACCGTGAGTCGAGCGGGAGGAAGCTGGCCACGGGTGCGTAGGTGTGACGATGAATTTTAGCTCGTTGACAATGGAGACAGCAGCGTGTCCATTGCTGGTGTGCATGCTTGGCCACACGTAGCGGGCCGCGATGAGCTTCTGTGTGGCCCGGACTCCAGGATGAGACAATGCGTGGAGCATGTCAAAAACTTGTCGACGTAGGGTGACTGGAACAAACGGTCGCGGTGTTCCAAGTAACGCGTCGCACGCTACAGCGGATGTCGCGCCGGGGAGGAGCAAGTCTTGCAAGTCCAGAGCGTGCATCGGCGCGGAGCTTGGCCAATTCCTCGTCCGCGCGTTGCTGCTCAGCCAAAGCGTCCAGTGTGAAACTGGTACTGAGCGGCGGGTGTACGACCTGAGAGAGAGAGTGCTGACACGGCTAAGGGTGTCGGCTACCGTGTTGTGTTTGCCGCTAAGGTGCCTGATATCAGTCTAAAACTCTGAGATGTACGAGAGCTGACGAACTTCCCGAGGGGCGTAGTTATTGCCGGGAGATACGAAAGCATAGGTGAGCGGCTTGTGGTCCGTATAGACGGTGAACGTGCGGCCTCCGAGAAAATGTCGAAAATGTTTCACCGCGAGATAGACTGCAAGGAGCTCGCGGGAAAATCTGCTGTAACGCACTTCCCTGTCCTTCAGCTTGCGGGAGCAGAATGCGAGCGGTTGCCATTGGCTGGAGACTTGCTGCTGGAGGACCGCCCCGACGGCAGACGCCGAAGCGTCTACCAGCAGGATGGTCGGGGCGTCGTGGACTGGGTGTTGCCAGAAGGGTAGCAGTAGCCAAGTCACGCTTAATCTTCTCAAATGCATCGATGGCGGCTCGCGTCCAGGTCAGTAAGGTGGTACGGCTTTTGGTGGTAGCAAGCAGCAATTCCAAAGGGATGGGAGTTGTTGCACAGTCAGGAACGAACCCCCTGTAAAAGTTAACAAGCCCGAGGAGTTCCCGGAGCTTGCGCGCGGACGAGGGTTGGGGAAGTCCTTGATCGCTTGAACCTTTGCGGAAAGTTGGCTAATGCCGGAGGTGGTGATGAAGTGGCCGAGGAACTCCAGTTGCTCCACCCCGAACTCCTTCTTGGCAGCATTGACGACGATACCGAAGTCGTTGAGGCGAGTAAAGAGAGCGCGGAGATGGGCGGAATGCTCTTTCGGGGTGGAACTTGCGATCAGCAGGTCGTCAATGTAGGCGAAGACAAATGGAAGACCGCTGATGACTGAGTCGATGAACCGTTGGAAAGTTTGCGCTGCGTTTCGCAAGCCAAAGGGCATTCGCAAAAACCGAAACAGTCCAAACGGGGTGGTTATGGCGGTCTTCTGTACGTCTTCTGGCGCGACCGGTATTTCGTGGTATGCGCGTACCAGATCGACCTTTGACAAAATTTTCGCGCCGTGCAGGTGGCTGGTGAAATCCTCTACGTGAGGAATCTGGTATCGATCTGGTACGGTGACGCGGTTGAGGGCTCTGTAATCTCCACATAGTCGCCAGTCGCCAGTCTTCTTGGGGACCATGTGGAGAGCGGATGACCAGTTGCTGGATGAAGGTTCGATGATGCGGAGGTCGACCATGCACTTGAACTCAGCTCTGGCCGCCTTGAGCTTCTCTGGTGCGAGGCGGCGTGGGCGGATGTAGACAGGTGGACAGGTGGTTACGATGCCATGGACCACGTCGTGCTGAACATGCAGTTTCCAGTAAGGCGGTTTGTGAGCGCCCGTAATTCTTGCAAAATGGCCTCGTATTCTGTCTTAGGCTCCGACTTGCGGAGGATCGGCCCAACAATGCGTGCCGATGCGATTGCGCCTTGCACCATAAGGTTGGTAGTAGTGTCAATCAACCTGCGACGGCTCGTGTCCACGAGAAGGCCGAAGTGCGCCAAAAAGTCTGCTCTGATTATGGCGTGCGGGACTTGCACAATGGTGAAGACCCAGCGAAAAGCGCGGTGTAGACCGAGACGACCGTGGACGACGACGAGGACGCGCCTCTGCTGCCGAGCGCTACTGCGCCTGGCAGCCCGCTCTACCGGCACCGTCCTAGTGTGAGGCCACGTCCATCTGCCCGCTGGGACATTCCATCATCGCCGGTCAGGACTCATGTAGAGGAACACCTCCTCCTCTACATTTTGTGACCCGAAAAACGAACACCATGTTCGGCGTAATTCGGCCATTCATCATCCTAAATTTTTCGGCAAAGCAGCAGCGGACCACCGTCTAGCAGGCAAGGCGCACCGGGACCACTGTTTCACCGGTGACCCGCAGGGAGACCACAGTAAGCTGAGTTGCCGGCCTCCTCCTGCTTCACCATGGCCCTCCCCGACACTTCTTTGGCGACAAACAGCATCCACGCTTACGTACCGGCCGCGGTACTGTCGCCCCACTCAGCAACACACTCACCCAGCAACCCTTAGCAACAAGCAACGCAGCAACGATCACTCAACACCCCACAACGCAATCAGCGCCGCCCAACACAATCAGCAACCACTCAAGCACTCAGCATTCACACCTCCTCACTGGAACCCGCCTGGATCGCAGCGCTCTTGTTCCCGCCATCCCGCACCTGCTGCATCAACAACCACAATCCGAAGCCGTGTGCCCAGTCGTCCATCATCCACGTGTCGTTCCCATTCTACTCTTAATGGTATCGACGTGGATCTCAAACGCATGCACCGCTCCGCGTCTGAAGGGGGGAGTGATATGGCAGCCCGTGGACGACGACGACGACGCGCCTCTGCTACCGCGCGCTACTGCGCCTGACAGCCAGTTCTACCGGCACCGTCCTAGTGTGAGGGCACGTCCATCTGCCCGCTGGGACATTCCATCATAGCCGGTCAGGACACATGCAGAGGAACACGACCTCCTCTACAAACCATTATGCAATGAGGATGATCATCGTGTATAAGCACAATGGAAGATATGCACCCAGACAACACTTGAAATTCTGGGGACGTCCCATATTGATCCCAAGGTCCACGTCTCGTGTAGGACGAGTCTATGAATCCCCAAATGATCCCTGACGGGATGCTCTACGGAGACTGTCCCCGAGACGCTTGTAGGACATCCTAGAATCGCAGAAAAGTCTATTATGCGAAACGATTTCAATTTTGTTACTGCACTTCGTACGCCTTACTTTTTGCAGCTAAGATCGCTATTTATTATTTTTTATAATTATATTGCATGAAAGTTTCATGTAGATTAAATTTACAATCTACGAAACTGCTTGTTGAGTCAAGCTTACTTGCTGGTGGGATCGCAAGCGTCGCGGACATTGACATGTAACGGGTTTGATATCTTGGCGCGGAAGCTCACGTTGGGAGTTCGGAGACGCAGAGAAGATGGCCAGTACAGACTCAGGCAAGCATTTTTAATACCTTTACAGTGAAAGTGAAGGAACGGAATGCCGAAGTGGTCGAAGCGTTCCGTGTACAGGCGTGTACAGCGCAATGTTGAAGCGACGGTCGATGGGCTACCAGAAACTGAGCAGGGCCCAACATGCTCACCAAGCACATCAGAAAATGTTGAGGACGTTCCTCTCTGTCAACAACAAATGATTCAAACCTGCTCTACAGGAGATTACACAAATCCTTCTGACGAAATGTTTAGCAATTTCGGTAGCGAGCGAAACGAAGTTGAGACGCCAGTGGCCATGATGCCAGAGCATGGTGGGAATGAAGGTCCCGAATTGACTCACGCGTGTGGTAGCTGTCGTAGTAGTAATACAGCACCTGAGATTACTAGAAGTTGTTGGGTTTGTAAACATTGACTTATCTCGCGGCGGGTGCAGCCGCTTATCGTCCGTTGATATCATACACGTGTAGTAGTAGGGGGCGCTGAAGACTGTTATCGATACCCTTAAAAAGGCGGGCGTGTTTGCATTGTGACACTTCCCAGGGGGATCCTCGAGCTGGTCACGGATCGTTGGCATCGCATAGTATGCAAGTATGGTAATAAATTGTTCTTTCTCTGCTATTTGAATGGTTGTTTCGTACTACCTCCGGCGAGGCGAACGGATGCGGAAGGCCCCGAGAGTGGGAGCCCTGTGCCCAGTTGGGCAGGGGCGGTAGTTTTCCCACAATGGCGCCCAACGTGGGGCCCGAGTCCGTTCGGTGGAGGGTTCCCGTATGTCATGTGCCACGTATGTTGGCGGTTTCGGCCGGCAAGTTGTTTTCGGCGTTGCTAATTGTTTTATGTTTGTTCTCCGTGACCAGCTCGTCGCTCCCGGTCAGTTGTAAGCTGCTACGTGGCTGCGACTCTGGAGCAAGACTGAGGCACTCGCAGTTCCCCGGCCCTGCTCTAGTAGGACGCCTGACTTGGTCGCAGTAGTACCCACAGGGCTCGCGCGGCAGTCCGACGTATCGATGGCGTCTCATCCACGACTCCGCACAGGTTAACGTCCGCAGTGCACGCGCTACTGCTACCTGACGCCGCGTCAGCTGCGCTGGCGGCACGCTCGGAGAGGCCGTTCGCGGGCATCGGCTGCAGCCGAGTTGCACGTCATTCCATGACTCCCAGCACGGTTCATGAACGAATTTCTCCTGCCGGATAACGAACGCCGTTTCCGAAAGGAGCTGCATAAGCGTACTCAGCTTTGCGACGAGAGCCATGTAGAATTCGTTCGGGCTTCACTTCGGCCGTTCAGTAGGGTTGTTTCCTCTGCGACTGAAGCGCGGAAGGTCGCATCGGCTATCCGTCAGTGCCATTCACGCGTTCGCCCAATTTTCGAGCCCGTCACTTCACCAGCCGGGAAGGATGGCGTAGGAGGTTCGTGCTATACAAGGCGACCTCTTAGCTGAACTCGAATACCATCCTCGCCTACGCCGGATCAGGCGTTAGAACCGCGTTGCACGTGTTCGACGGGGATTAATTTCGGTTGAGCGCCGACATGCAGACGGACTCACGACCGATACAGTACTGCCTACAGTATGCGACCTTACAGGCCGTGTAGGTGGCCGCCGAAACGTCGGTCACTAGGACCTAGTGCTCCTGACTCGTCCTGGCATCCAGTTCGCTGTCATTCACACGACCGCGACTTCATAGTGATTAGAGGGTCCAACAACGCCTCTTCGCCAGGAGATTCCTTCTGGTCACTTTCCTGTATTACCTTTCCTTTTTTTTATTTTAGGCGTCCCAGCAAACTCGGGATCCAGCAAGTTCTCGTCGCAGGAGGCCCCTACCCCCACGTCCCGACACCATCCGTAGGAACCTCCCGGAGGCGAGCTCCGCCCAGTCTTCCGCAGGTTCTCTCGGACAGCGTCAGCGTCATTCAAGAGCAACGTGGACGATCATTCACAATGGTCACCCAGTCTCCTGGGCCTCCCGGTCTAGGTGGGCATCCCAGCCACGGCCCCTTAGGGGCATGGACCCCTCCTCAGTCCCGCTCCCCTTTCGCGGGGCGACGCTCGACGACAGACACTCGGCAGACCCGGTAGTGCCGTATTCAGAAGAGGAGCGTCGAGTCCTGTGCCCCACTTGCGGAGTACCTGAGATCCATCGGTCAGCGCATCTACGCGGGTCCCTCCACCGCGCCAGGACAGAGGCCGCCCGAGCTTCGAGGGTTCGAGATGCCGATGTGGTAGCAGCCCTTGCGATCATCCAAAGACACAGACCGGAAATATTACGGGACATGGAGCAGCAACCTGCAGAGCCGCCAAGAGGAAATGACGTCCTAATCGACATTCCCGACGACAACATGGACGACCTTCTCTGAAAATATGAGAACTGAACTGGTTCGTGTGTGATCGCGCCTTGGGATCTCTTGTTTTTCAGTGCCGTGACGGCACGCCGAGTTTTTTGGTCGGGGGAGTGTTGGGTTTGTAAACATTGACTTATCTCGCGGCGGGTGCAGCCGCTTATCGTCCGTTGATATCATACACGTGTAGTAGTAGGGGGCGCTGAAGACTATCATCGATACCCTTAAAAAGGCGGGCGTGTTTGCATTGTGACACTTCCCCGGGGGATCCTCGAGCTGGTCACGGATCGTTGGCATCGCAGGGTATGCAAGTATGGTAATAAATTGTTGTTTCTCTGCTATTTGAATGGTTGTTTCGTACTACCTCCGGCGAGGCAAACGGATGCGGAAGGCCCCGAGAGTGGGAGCCCTGTGCCCAGTTGGGCAGGGGCGGTAGTTTTCCCACAAAGTGAAGATACAATCATCCAGTCATTGTTAGGACGACAGGACGAAGAAGGTGACGCAAGCAATAACATAGATGACTTTTGCGCCAGGTTGAGAATCTTCTTTGTGGAGTCAAACGTGAACCACAGTCTGTTAAATGAATTCCTGAAGGTTTTGCGCACACACCAGTGCTTCTCTGACCTTCCACGTTGAGCAAGAAGACTGCTCAGAACACCACGAATTTAACCGAAGTTCCTGGATGTGCATCCGGGAAAATATCATCACTTCGGACTGGCGTCTGGCTTGAGGTTTACACTGCAACATAGAGAGCTGATACCAGAAGTCCTCCTGCTCAATGTTAATATCGATGGCTTGCCCTTGACAAAAAGTACCTTGCACCAATTTTGGCCAATCCTAGGTTACGTTCTCAACTGCAAGAAAGTCCACCCCTTTCCTGTGGGGATATATTTCGGGAAGAGTAAACCATCAAATGCAAATGACTATCTGCAACCCTTCCTCTCAGAAGTGATGGAATTGCTCTGTGATGGTATCCAGATCAGGAATGTTCACGTTCATATCGAAATAAAAGCATTTGTCTGTGACGCGCAAGCCGTAGCTTTCATATTGTCTGTCAAGTGCCAATCTGGGTATTTTAGTTGTACGAAATGCACAACCAAGGGGACCTATAAAGGCTGGCATGTTTGCTTCCCTGAAATGGGTGCCGTCTTAAGAGATAACACAACGTTTAGGACTGCAGCCCACAAGGAACACCATACGGGG
This sequence comes from Ornithodoros turicata, assembly GCF_037126465.1. Lineage (NCBI taxonomy): Eukaryota > Metazoa > Arthropoda > Arachnida > Ixodida > Argasidae > Ornithodoros > Ornithodoros turicata. The sequence continues at coordinate 121,211,002 of NC_088201.1, read as the reverse complement.
TCTAGTATATTGATGGAGCTTCCCATTGATCTGGTGCAGCAAATACCTCTTGATTATATGCACCTCGTATGCTTGGGTGTCATGAGAAAGACGCTGCTTATGTGCTGCAAACTGACTTCAACTTTCAGGATAAGTCGCCCTAAACGTGAAGAACTGTCAGAAAAAAATATTGCTGTAAACCTACACTTGACACTTGACTTTAACAGGAAGGTCCGAGGTGTTGACGATCTTGAAAGGTGGAGGGCCACTGAATTTAGAACAATGCTCCTCTACACGGTACCTGTTGTACTTCACCAGACAATTCCAACCAACATGTACTCCAACTTCATGACTTTGCACGTGGCTATCACAATTCTGATTAGTCCACGGCTTTATGCATTGCTACACGTACCCGTGCCAGTCGTCAATGCTTGGAATACTTCGGGTATCTAGGATGTCAGCACTGCAGTCGTGGCCATTGTCAAGTGTGGCATATAAATGCGTGAAACTGCCACTTGGAAATGAGCATGCCATTATTCCTCTTCATCATACCACATCGAATTAGCCACATAAATATTCGGCCTTCCCCTTCTGTGTTTTGTAGACGAAAAACTGTTCGCAGTTGTGAAGTTCCCAGATGATGACGACGCTGTTGCTATTATTCACCTCAACTGGCTCAACGGTGGAATTTGTTTCTGGCCTCCCGAGAAAACTGGAATAGACTGCGCCACCTCATAGAAGAAGGCAGGGCACCGGCTGAAAACTGGATAAAACAGAGATGCAAGCCATTGGGCCCCTTCAGTAAGGGTCGTTTAGGCTTTCATTGCTGGCAGGAACTTGAGCTTAAGCCATAATGCAACATTTATGCGGGTACCTATCAGCAGGCAAGCAAAAGTTAAGGGCTGCAGAAGACACATCGGACCTATCTACTTGGCCATGAACTTGGGCTTGGTAAACGAAAGCGTGCTATCAGGGCTTTTAGCAGTTCAGAAGATGAGGACAACATCCTTCCACGTCCTCCATCATCACCAGTTCCCGCGAAGGGTAAGACGAATGCTGAATAAAGTGATGGGTGCTTCACTGTAACAAGGTTAATATTGGTGCCTGGTACACATAATGTGAAAAATCTAAAGGGCGTCAGAGTAACCTGAAAGTCGTACTTGTAATTAAATTATTGATAGCGTGCAAATCATGCAATGTTTAGAAAAAACACAGTTCTCCAATGGTGCCAGTTATTGCATCGTACTCAACTCGGGAGAACTTGGAAAAACTGCCTTTTGCAGGCCTGCAATGCTAAAAATTTATGCACTAGACTACACAGGAACAAGTAACACTGTGCGTCCGGAAGAATGATTTAGTGCCAAACATTTACTGCAAGGTGCATTGATACAGAAATGTGGTGGATGTCTTATTACTGATATCATGTTTTGAGAGAGCCTGAACATATGGGCAATGTAATGTGGAATGTGAGTGGTGATTAAAGAGCCACAACACGCATTTGAAATCACAGAAAAGAGAGGTAAAATCTGTCGCCTGACTCTCAGCACTTGTGGCTCTTTGGAATCATGCTGCTGTTGCTGCTTATCTGAGAATCAGAAAAGTGAAATTAATAAAAAAGAACAAGACCCAAGCACTAAGTGATGCGTGTTCCGTTATCGTGGTTATGAGTCGAGTAGTCTTAACGTGATGTCTGTCATTCCAGGTTTCCCAAGAAAACTCAAGTCATTGGGCTGCGGTAACAGATCACTGCAAGGCCGGCCGCGAGTCTCCAACATCATACTAGACGGCTACGATGACCATGACGGTAAGGTTAGGATCATGAAGATGTCTTGTGTTTGGCCTTTTGAACCTGTTGCACATGGGAATATTTCCCTTCTAGCATGCATTTTTTCATATTTGTCTAATGGTGTGTAACATACATTTCTATCATTCTTAGAAGCGCCAGATGTTGATGACACAATGACATCTTCAAACAGCCAAAGGTCAACTGGTGATGTTTCCTTATCCAGCACTCCACCGTCTTCTTCACATTCCGCACAAGGTACCTGCGCTGAACCTATTGTATGTCGACGGTATGTATGACAGAATTATGTATTACTCCCATTTTAGGCTCCTCTATGCTGCCGTCTGGTGTCTATGATGTGGAACATGACCAGCTGTCTTCACGTGGTCTTCAGAGTGTGTGCAGTGGAATATTCTGATACAGACACTACATACTTTGACCTAGAGTATAAATATTTCTAACAAGCCACTAAACACATTACCAGGCGGATGTACACAACTACATTATGCAAGACGTGGCTCGCTACCAGTGACTGCTGACACTTCAAGACATTATCGTGTTTTACGGGATATCGTGTTGCACTGCGGCCCACTGTCGTTTTGCGGTACGCAGCGGTATATTCGGTACATTGCCGTGTTTTAAGCCATGTAGTAGTATATTTGGTACATTATCGTGTTTTACGGTACACAGCGGTATACCGTCGTACATTATCGTGTTTTACGCTGTATAGCAGCGTACACAGTACATTATCGCGTTCTACAGCATATAATGGTATATTTGGTACACTGCAGTGTTTTACGTCATATAGTAGTACGTTGGCTACATTACCGTGTTTTACGGCGTATAGCGGTATGTTTGGTACATTACTGTGTGTTACGGCATACAGCGGTGTATTTGGTACATTGACGTCTTTGGTGCGTTATCGTGTTTTACGATCTGTAGCGGATAGCGGGGTAGATTATGGTGTTTTACGGTGTAGTGTGGTGCACTTGGTACACTACCGTGTTTAACGGTATATAGTGGTGTATCTGGTACATTGCAGTGTTCTACACTAAACACATTACCAGGCGGATGTACACAACTACATTATGCAAGACGTGGCTTGCTACCAGTGACTGCTGACACTTCAGGTGACATAACAGAATACAGAACTGTACATATGTGATCGTATTTTGTGCATATACCTATGTAGAGCCGTATTCAGCATTCCAGAAAAGGATGCTGACCTTGCTCCGCTCTATAAGAAACGAAGTTGAAGATCATACGGCCCAATTGAATCGTATTTTGACCAAGTTAAGCAACTGCAAAAATACCGATGAACAGGAGAGCCTTTTTGAAGAGCCATTGAGTGACTTGGAGGACTCCCTTGATTTTGACAAGCAGCTGCGGGACAACAAGCAGAAGCAGGGTGAAATGGTTAGTGTTACGGCCTGCTTCGTGAGCTCGTTTATGGCAAATCTTACTTGAGAAAATGTCATTGAAGGCAGAAAGATTTCAATACGTATCAGCTTCCTAAAAACGCCCTCCCGTCTTGAATGCCACTATTCCAACCAGTTTTGCTATACCTGTTCAGCACAGAACTAAAGCTGTAACCGTCACTCGAGTGTCGTTCCTGTCTGATCGCATTGCTCAAAACACGTTCAAAACTAGTGCAGCTTTCAGACTTGACATAAACTGCCGCATAGCCGAACTTCCGTTGTTGGTAGTTCATCCCGCTGAGCCTAGTGCGTGAGGCAACTTGTCATGTAAGGTTTGAATTGTACGTACTGAGGCAGCCTTTGAGTTGTGGTTAGTGCAGCCAATGAATAGGGCTGTGAGTGCGTGGGAGCACAGGATGGTAGCCAGAAGAAATGAAATGAGGCTGTGTAATTTTCTTTGTCAGATAAGTGTAGAAAACAAGTCAGAGGCATGGAGTCGTGGAGTTCGCCTATTGGCTCAGCTGCACTTATATCGTATTTGGCATTCGGGGGTTGTCCAAACCAATTACACATGTACACTCGATTATTAGTGCTGGCACTGGCAGAATTGTATAACCGATTATTTTATACTATGCAGCGTGCGTTCCTTGGGAAGTTTGGCGGCCGTGACGTGGCAGACCAGGTGTCCAGAATTCTTTCACGTATGGTTACGAATGACTTGGCAACGGAGTTCAGCTGGTGTGGAGCCAGGGGAAAGCGACCCTTTAAAGACCTTGCCTTGGCCGATGTTCTATGTGGTAAGTAGAATTCCTTGGGCACACATAACACAGTGTTATATACAGGCGGGTCATTTTGTATGTATAGCTTAGAGACCTATAAAAGCACAGCCAGTGCTGCGTGCTCTGCACATAGCACGTTAACAGCATTATATTGTCACTATAAACTAGAACTCGTAGCTGCATTTAATCATGGAATATTTTGAAGTTTTACAACATTTCGTTCAGGCTTTCAACGACAGAGGCGTAAAACCACATAGCGAAACAACGGCATTAGTAAAGAGTAGATCTGTGGGGTAGTTGAAGCTTTCATCATCAGCTTGCACCATTGCTGCATCCCATTTAGGTTATCGTAGCCCAGTACCTATCAGCATGGGCGATAGCTTGAGAGGTGCTTCAACTGATCCCCCAGCGGAGCTGATGGCTATTGTTGTGCTTTTGTTGTCATTGTTTTTGCACCTTTTTGTTCTTGTAACCCTTCAATGGAATTCTGAGTCACTCTGTAGTTCACCACAATGTACCTGTGAACTTCAGAGTGAACAAATGAATGAGAGTCCATTCAATGATCCCCCGCATGTCCTCCCCAATCGTCCATTACCGTGCACGAAAAATATACAATTTGTCCCAATTAAAATACACAAAAGAAGAAGAAAAAAAAAGGACCGAGCACCCAATGCCAGTGAAACCCTGTTGTCCAAATCACGGTGCCGAACTCTGTCGTATTTTGCATTGTGAATTATGAATGGTTAAACAAAATGTACAGAAATTAAGCAATGCATTAACCAGTAAATATTTTTCAACCTTTAACTGAGGGCTGTACAGTCGAAGCGTACTCCATCCGCGCATGCCGGCTCTCACGTACATTTGTTGATTTCGTACTCTTTGTTTTGGCAGGGCAAAATGTGAGATGTACGTTGACAAAAACAAGTGGTTGGCGTTTGTCCACATGCTCTACCACTTTGCAATTTACACCTCAGACCCAAAATAAATGATTAAAAAGTTAGCAAACTATTTCTGCTTCATTAATTACTGGCCACAATAAAATACGGGTGAGCAGGGCACGGGACTCTGGACTATGTTCTAAAGGTTTCATTTGTGTAGAGAGCTCCATCATTTTGTAAAGGTCTGGTGTGTTTTGCCTGCGACACACTGTATGGAAGTCACTCGTTCGCCATTGTACGCTTAATGACCTTATGTGATAGCCTCGCCATCAGAAGTACTGCAATGTAATTGAGGTACAAGGAATGGTTTTCTTAACAAAGTGGAACTAAATTTTGATGTCTCAGCCACTACCCTTGGTTGAGGCCCATGCACGTGATGTGCGCTTCATGGCCACCTTACAGCCAGGTATTGCCTGGAGCGGAGTAACCTACCCTCTTCATACTATGTATATGTCTGCAACCTGATTTAGAGTACAATGCTACTGAATACATCCTGCTTGCCAAAATTTGAAGCTTCAAATGTCTATGTGAGAGTTCTGGTCTCTCTGATGTGCAAACGTGCCTTGTTGTACCTCTTTTTAACTTAGTTTCTAAAACCCGATTATTACTCAACATTTGCAGAGTCAGTGACGTCTTCACTGCCAAAAGAGAAGTGGAAGGCGACATTCAAGGACGTGGAGGATGCTGTCAAGTCATGGCTGCGACACGCAGAAGAAAGGAAGGAGCTGCAGGCACAGAGAGCATGCAAATAATTTTAGTCTAGGCATTGCTTAACTATTTAGAAATTTTGCAATCTCATTTGTCTCTTTTTGTTTCCCACTTCCATGTGTGTGTGCAAACCTAGTCAGGTGAGCCTAGTCAAACCTAGTCTAGTAGAGTGATGTGCAGGCAACTTTATCATATATCATTGCAGGAGGGTCAAATTTGTCTGTGTCCACTTCACAGGCTATGCAGAATTAGCGGCTACTTACGTACAGTACGATTGACGAATTTTTAACATTTACACCACTGATATTGTGATGAGTAAGCATCTGTGGCATCTTCAGTCTATTTCGACAACGAAAGAGGCATCATCGTTGGTGTCTACGTGGACGACATCCTTATTGCTGCGAAAAGTGAGGAAGAGATAAACACGTTCAAGGGAAGCATAGGGGCTGAATTCGAGGTCAAGGATCTCGGAGAAGCGCACCGTATTCTCTCTATGGGGATACGACGTCATGGTGATGGTCATGGTCATCACTTTCCAAACAACGCCGTGCCAAAAAAATATTCACATGCTTTGTTTCCGGCTTAGCAATAACATAACAGCTGTTCGCGTATGTACGATGCACAGAGGACTAAACGAAAGAAGCCAAGCGCCAAGCCAAGAGTTCATGCCAAGCCAAAGACAGATAAACCGAGAGCAGTGACGTCGGTGTGCTGTGCGCAGGGTTTGCCGACTGTCTGACGGGCGGGCGTGGGAACTAAAAAAAGTGTTTTCTAAAAAACTACAAACAGTTGGACCAAGATATTTCGCACACATATTCAGTGTTCGCTAATGAACACACAGCGCGAGTGTCGCTCGGTCCTGCGGCACTTCAAAATCGGCATATCTGACCTTTAAAAGGGAAAGGGAACCGGTACTAAAACGATTCTTCTGATCAATGATTTTGCTTCTCACCCTCGCCTTCCTCTACAGATGTCACTATAAGATATATAGCATTATTATCCGTTCAAGTTACCCAGGGAGATTACTTCGTTATCATTCGGCTCTGCGGAAGTGTCTGTGTTCCGCAATGGAATCACGCACCATCTGTGCTATGTGTGTTTTTTTTTTCTTAAATGCTTTATCGCAAATATTGACAGACTTCCAAAGTAGCACAATGTACTGAAAGTCGAGTGCAATAGGGGTGGACGGTATGTGTCTTATCAAAGTTATGCAGTATCACAACTCTGTTCAAGGCCGTCCACCTACCCGTCCACCCCCATTGCACTTGACTTTCAGTACATTGTGCTGCTTGGGTTTCCAATGACGTCGACCGAGAACACACAATCCCCTCCCCCCCAAGCGCCATCCCAAGCAGCACAATGTACTGAAAGTCGAGTGCAATAGGGGTGGACGGGTAGGTGGAAGGCCTTGAACAGACTCGTGAAACTGGACTACTCTGATAAGAAACATACCGACCAGCCCTATTGCACTCGACTTTCCATACATTGTGCTGCTTGGGATGCTACTGTCTGGTAAGCAAACAGCAGATAGCACCCACATAACACCCAGCAGGGTGCAATGCAGATCAGGGTTGCGGAGTTGCCACTCCGGAGTTGGAATGTTTCCGGAATCATTCCAGATTTATCAGAGCCTGGAATGGAATTGGAATGGAATTGCGGGAACTGTCCTGGGAATGGAATGGGGATGGAATTGGAATGGAATCGTCTGGGTGCTCCGGTGGTATTTTTTATTTCAACCCACTGGTTTCTGCCCACACGCCCTTTGCACACGCGCAGCGCACCTGCACATGGTCAAGAGCGTATAAACGGGGCTCCCTTTCTCCTTCATTTCTAAAATAATAATACATGGGAGCTCTCCGCGGTCACCACACGCAGCTTCAGCAGACGTTGAAACAGTATTTTGCACAGCTTCGCATATTATGACAGCACAGCGAAGTTGGTTATCTTATCTTATCAGGCACCTCTTTCCAGCACCCCATGTTTGTGAATCTGAGCACACGATATCCCTGATCAGCAAGATTGCTCACATGTCCTAATTAAAATTAAAAAAAAAGATTATCATCACAGTTAGTAGTGTATCGATGTTGTTATGAAGTTAGGATCCTTCCCGAAACTTCTCTTTGTGCTTTTTCCGTGCTGGATAATGCCAAACTCTTCTAACACTGCTGGGCTAGCCAGTACAGTTACCTTTTCCTTTCTCTCTTTTTTATTGATGAAATTGGAACTGGTGGCCCCATTCCGCAACCCTGATGCAGATAGCACCCACATCACTATGCCGTGCGGAGTAATCACAAAGCAACACAGACAAACATAAACTGGTTGGGTTGCCAAACTCCTTTTATTGAAGAGGTGAAGCAGCAGATGTTCTTCCGCAATCAGCCAACTTCGCACAATTTAGATGACATGGGAACTGAATTAATTTCCTTCTGTACCTAGCAGAGAAGGAAGTGGTAAATATCAGTGCGGCTGTCAATTGAGGGTATCCATCACCACTAAGGGCACGCGACCAAGGGTTATGTATCTCTGAATAGTTCAAGAACTTGCAACACCCCATGTTCACTAGGGCATCATCATCTTCGTGTGTGTGGATTCAAATAATGATTGCTTTCAGTTTTGCTGTCTACCATTTTAATGCGATATCGTTAGAACCCCCAAGTTGCAAAATCATGACCGTCTAATGGATGTGTGAAGCCTCAGAGAAAACCTCCCTCCTCCCTTCCTCCTCCCATACCCGCGTGCTGCGCATGCGCACTGGTAAAGTGAAGACCTCTCTCCACAACGTAACTACGCTGCAACGTAAACAGCGCAGAGACGGGACACGAAGAAGAAACAAACCTCCCTCCAGTAGCGGGGCGAGGGGGCAACTCGCCGGCGAGGAAGAAGGCTTGCGCCGCTGTTGTGGCTGTGTAGTTAGTAGAGGTTAGTAAGAGTTAATGATAGTTAGGGGTGGATAGAAGTGGATAGGGGTGGATAGTGCTGAATAGTAGTATTGGGTGGGTGTTGACTCCGCTGTGCGCAAGAAAATAAGTACATAAGAGAATACGTCTAATCCATGCTAACGCATTTCTGGTGCATTAATTAAATTAACTGTCCTTCATTTTTTTAGCGAAGAGATATACTTAAGACATTAATTGATGAATTTGAGATAACTAGTCGTCCACTAGATCCATGCTCTTTGCCACAGGATGTCCACTTTGCAGAGTAACCCGCCCGCAAAAATCACACCAGTGCTGCTCTACACAGCTCTTTTTAAATCTTTGAAGCGTAAGAGAAAACACCCTGTATTTCCCACAAGTACATCTATGGTCCGTGAACGTATTAATACTCGTCTGCTTTACGGCATCCTTGGCATGTTTTATGGCGCAAGTGCCCGAAATTTCCCCGCATTACCTTTCTTTGCTTTCAATGTCCATTCAGCTTGAATGTGCCGCAAAGTATCCCGAGATATCAAACCGGATGCGACGAGGAGTACACAGACATGACTGGGGGGACCTCTCTTAGCAACAAATAGCGATATCTTATGCATGTGTAACGGCACAGTTTGTATCGTCGAACCCTATCCGTCTGGGAACACGGGGAAGCGTGCTGTGCACCATGCAAACCACCAAACTCCGCGTTCCATTTTGCTCTTTCTGTCACTCCCACTTCCCTGTATCGTCGTGCAAGTTCCCCAGTTCTTTTTTGTCTTTTCTACCGCCAAGGTTTTGGTAATATTTTCGTATGAGATACACCGCGAATATTTAGAGAGGAAATAACGAGGGCGGCCAATTGTCTTCAAGGCTCAAGCACCTCCTGATTGTAGAACATAAATGCCTTGCGGCGGAACTACGGCTTAAAGTGTGCGTGTGGATAGTTGCTTTGGGACAGATGTTGTGGTGTTGTAAGTCTTATGTTATTGGTGTTACGTGTGAAAACGTTACGTCTCTTATTTGCTTTCATTGGCATTAAAATCACAGATGATCACATCTCTGTCGTTTCATAAGGAATTCACTCCACCTCTTTCTTTGTCCAATCGAGTACAGCTCCAAGTGCAATGCACAGCTGAGTGCTCTAGATTCTGCTCACCATTGTTCTGCGGGTTTTCAGCAAGGACCTGTACGACCGTTTTGGTAGTAGCAGACTGTCCGTGCTGGCTTGCTCAAACTCTGAGCGGACCGCTTCGCTGCTGCCGAAAAAAAAAAAAAAAAGAAGAAAGAAAGAAGCAAACGTAAGTTATCATAGGGCAGACATGATTGAAGAATAATTTGTAGTACTGGTAGAAGAATACTTTGTGGTACTTTGTAGTGCTTAGTGTAAAGCAAAAGTATTTTTATTAATTTTGTTTCAAACTATGATAAGTGTCAGATGGCAATAAGTTATGGTTTCGTGTAAGAGTAATGCTCTAATAGGGATAGCCAAATGGCCGACTTTTAGGCTAACGGGTTGGGAACTATGCTTTAGCTGGGCAAACAAAGGTCATCGCCTCCGGCGACGCGGTGGGTTAGTCGGAAGTTAGTTAGTTGACTGCACGCCATTCTTCACAAACGTGCGCTGAAAATTTGGTATAAAGTGCATAGTTCGGACATTTGCCACAACATACACGTGTCCAGGCAACATGTGCCACGTTGTGTCCCATGCCGACACAGAACCAACGAATTTATAGGCGGTGAGAATGAGATAATATGTGGGGATTTTGAAAAAAAAAACTTCATTGTAATTTCGCTTTAGCGCTGTAGTGAATGAATTACCTTCAGCACCATTCAAGAAAGACAATACTTGAGAGTGGATGACCGTATTACACGCGTCGCAGGTCTACGGTACGCAAACTGAGCCATGTAGCAGCCTTTCCGCCAGAGAACTCGAATGTTCTCAAGCAACACAATGAAGCGGAAATTTTAGTTCTTAGGTAATGATGCCTTCTCACTGCAGGGCTAAGGTGAACACCACGTAATGCACGAGAAAATATGTATTTCTTTTTTGACCGTCTGTCCGCATGCAGAGAACGCACGAATAATATTTTGTGCGCAGTCAGTACATGGATGGTGCTACCGATTTTCACTCGGTCACACAGCAAGACTTCGACTGAGTTTGAATACAGCGTGAGAACGGTACTCTGCAGAAGAGCCACTAGGCTGTGAAAGTATCAGGAAAGATGTTCATATTGGAGCACCCGTCGACCTGTATCAATTTGTGTTGTGACTGCACTGAGCCGCTAGGACATATCTAATTTGGTCCAATATTGACAACATTGTTGTTACTTTTGGGATCGTTACACTTACTTATAGGAATTTTGACATGTCGCCCCAAGCTACGCCATCTAAATGTAGAAGTCGGTTATTTGAATCGATTTGAACCACTATCGTAGGTTTGACAGCAAAAGGGGCAGTAGACATGTAGACAGTCTATACACGTCTAATGCGGAAATTCGATCGGCTGCGACACTGTTCCGGGCATGTCTGTCAGTGAGGCAGTCGCGGGAGAAGCCAAGTACTCAGAACTTAGCTTAGTACTTAGCTCTGTTCAAAGCTTTGTACCTTACCGAGTACGACACGTGTCAAAATGTTATCTTTTCGTCCGCATTCGGACGTGCAGTGTAATGCGTGCATCATGTAATGATTCCGAAATATCGAATGTTATGACGCCATTAAATCGAACATGAGTGGAGTGTTGATAGCGCTGGCACCGAATTGTCTACGAGTGCAACGTAGCATTTGGGGTTACCTCACGTTCTCAGTACGCAGAGCTAGATCGGCAGTTGTGAGTTCTGCTGATTCATCTCCAGCTCAGCTCCTCGTATGTTCACTCATGCCCAGCTCATTCACCGCAACGAGCATGAGTGGGCATACACATGGGTGTCTTACCGTGCTATAAGGGCTTAAGGCTTTCTCTGACACGAACCAAGCACGATCATGAAGATCTCTCATCGCAGCAGCCGAGTAAATAAGTGACATTTCAAAAAATTACATTATTGTTTCCGTTGTGTGATAATTTCGAGCTTAACTTTACATTGCAACTTTGAGCAATGTCGCTGATGTGGTAGTGTTAGCTTCGATAGGTGCTTCTGCCTTACCTTTTTTAAAATACGGAACATGGGTCACGGGCATTGGAGCGGCGGAAGCAAACTCAATCGCAACGCCTGCACAGAAGTGAGCAGAGTGAGCATTTGACCAACTTAAACGAGACGGCAACTCACATGAAACGATCAGGAACAGAATAAGTAAGGTTGTCTTCATGGTGAATTCACGATCTGCCATAAAAATGCTACGTGAGAAAGATTTGATAGGTTATATGTACACTCTAACAACAGAGCCTCATAGCATAGCGCGCTCTAGTCAACCATGATCCCGAATGACAACGTTCTCTCCATTGATTTGATGAAAACAGGGGGCGTATACGCGGTTTTCGTGGCAATTATGAACGGCATAATGCCCCAAAAATGGCACGGACCCTTCGAAGTTCACCTCTTGTTGTGTCAAAGCCCGCAATACCATGCCTGTCACCACTCTGGCTCATACATCGCTGATGGTAGCGGATCTATCATCCCACCAGTGAGGACAATGTCGTCCCCTCATTATCCGATTCAACAGCGCGTTGGTTTTCTACCTCGTTAAACCGCGCACTATCTGAAAATGAAGAAAGCCGTCTGACCTTGGCCTCCAAAGTAGGACCACTCCAGTGGCGTCTCAGTCCAACTCGCAAGCGCTTTTATAAAGTGTGTTAGTGATGACGGAGCCAATGCTTATCCTCGCTCAAATGAATACTTTTCTGGAGAGGGTAGCATCAATTATGCTGTGAATACGCCTAAATACCTTAATAACAAACGAAAACTCATGCAGCTACAGGAGTGATTCCATAGTAATATTTGTGGACGTGTTCTTTGTTTTGATACTTGGCTTGTATCTGATGTGATTATGGGGAATTCCGGTAGTCCAGGGGCCCGATCCTCAACTTGTCGTTATCCCATAACGCGCGTTACATGCATCCTTTGGGCCGTGATTCGCTACGAGGTGTCGCGCGAGCCTATCAAATTGGCTTTGGAGCGCCCGAACTTTAAATTTAACGATAACAATCGCTATGTGAAAGTTGAAGATCGGGGCCGACAAGGGAGGACGAACGAAACGCGACCCACGTTGGATGGCAGAGGCCGTGTGACATGCACGCTCGAGCCAGTGCTTTTTCTGCACTACAATGACCAGCGGAATTCGCTATAAGGGTATGCTTCATTCACATAACTATGCGATTCAGCAAAAGGTGATCTAGTGGAGACACACATCCGCAAGACGGTAAACCGAGATGTGACATCCATGAATGGAGTTACATTAGCAGTCATGCTAGATTTACAGGGGAAATAAAGGATGGTAAAGTGGCGCTATCTTAAGGTCTCGTTGGACAAATTGTTTTACAATACACAATGTACAAAGATCATCCGCCTCGATTGACTTTGACAGCATTAATGGAGCATTCGAGCTTTCGGAGCGTTAACGCTAGTAAGTATGAAGCTCAACATACTTTTGCTAGTAGATGGAAGCAATCGGAACGAAGACTCACACTCTGCAATCTGTCAAAAGGCTCTCTGCGCAGAAACACCGAGCCTCTCTCACTTCGAGATAAGAGGAGGCTTCCGTTCAACTTCAGAACCCGGGGGAGTGGTCTCGTATTTGACGTGGCGTCAGCGATTGAATTTCGGATCTCGCGGACATATCTGGTTGGCGGATAAATATCGTAGAGGTGAATAAAAAAAAGAAAAAGAGAGGAGACAGCACGACGACAATCGACAATAAACTTCTCGAAACAGCTTTACTGGTCTTCTGTAGAATGAGAGGAAAAACGAAATACCAGTTATGATATTGCGCTAAGAACTGCCTGATTTGTCTCTAACGTCATGCATCTTTTCGGCACTTTCGTGATGATACCAATTGCATGGCTGAGGCTGCGTCGGTCTTGGTCACTGGTCGAATAGATCGTGAATGTTAGAGCTGGAGCTGGCTAGAGTTCTAACTTTTCATCACTACACGCCGGGTATAGGGTGCAGCAACAATGAACACCATTCTCATTTTGTATAACTTCTGCTTTGGAAAGCAACTCCTTCCATGACAACGTGCAGGAATGATGTCAGTTTCTTCTGAAGTCATCAACACAGAGTGAAAGACAGACAACCCGATCACTAGGAGCGATCTCTAAACGCATGCACGATTAGTGGACAGTTACCAGTCTGTCCCCCAAAAGAGAATGACGAGCTTGCAATTAAATGAACTGGGTTCGCGCTTCCGGATACTCTTTACACGGCATAAAAATCCATAAAAAGAACTAACACAAAAATAATGCAAAATTTCATATCTACATATGCGACTCCTTTTAATCCGACACGCTGTCCTGATGACGAGCACTTCAAATCTCGTTTTGCGTACAGCGGTGTTGCACCTTAAAAAAACATTAGAAATACACCACGATGATGACATAGGATATTTCGGCACCCGAGTACGGTAGATTCCGTGGCATGTGAAACATTAGATTAAGTATTGATAACTAAGTAAGATCACTGAAATTGTTCGCGGAAGCTGTTTGCGGAACAGTTCAGGATTACAGAGGTGGCTGTGAAACAAAATAAATCAAGAAAAAAGAGGAGCATGAAGATACGCAAGAAAATGCATAGCATTCACCACAGAGATATCAACATAACACAAAAACACATCACGCGACCTGTGTAAGACGCACTGTAAGAGTGACGGGGACACATGGGGGGCACAATTATTTCTTTTATTTTCTTCTGAACTACATACTGCGCACAAGATTTTGACACGCAACTATGAAAGGCCTCTAGCGGATATTTAAAGCCTTGCAACGAACGTTGAGTGCAATGACAAAAATGAGCGACGCCCACGTCCGTGACTGAGCTTATCACACTTCCTCCAGAGTGGTTCTATGCTTTTCGAGCGTCATATTGATACGAACGATTTCGGTTGTTGGTATCTCAAGTGCTAATGAAGAGCTGGTAATGAAGCGGTTTTGTCATCCGTAAATCATAGATTAAGTTCCATCGCAATTGCAGCGACGGTCAGCGTCGAAATGATTTCATTGCTTCCATGTGAATTATGTACATTTAGTGCGCACACGTGCTCAAACACGTGAAGTGTATTGTATATGAGAATTGTATGTGTCAGGTAGACCTGATGTGTTGCCTCTTGCCCACACCTCTTGCTCGGCAAGCCTGAAAAAGTATCGCAAATAGTGGTATCACATTTTTGTTGTTGGCAACATTTTCCGGATTCTGGAGCTCAATTCTGAGCAAATGTCGACTTTGTGTGGGGATGGGAGTCGTCTGAAGACCATCTTCCCTCCAGTCCCTTTGCTTCTATATCTAGAGGTGTGCGCGAATATTTAGTATACCGCACATCTGCAGTGCATCATATCGGTAGAAAAAAAAGATATACAGGGTGTCCCAGAAAACGTGTCATTGAATTATAATAAAAAAAACTACGCCACCTAGAATCATGCGGTCAACAGCATTTGTTCTTATTACGTTTTTGCCACCTCCTAATGTGAATGTCATGTACTCCAAGTTTAATTATGTAAATATTTGCGAACTCAACTCGGAAATTTGCCAAGTAAAGGTCACTTTTTTACCCCACCAATATGAAGAGCGTGCCGAATTCACTCAAATTCATGATAATTGAGAGTGATATTCACGAGCTATCCCATCGGAAAAAATTGCCGAATATCATGCTTTTCGAGGCATTGGACCATAACGCGCGATGACTTTTTGAGCGCAATCGCTCTCATTGCGACGAAAGGAGGTTCCGAAGCCAGCCCACAGAGTGATAGTAGAAAAAGTAACAGTTCCTAAAATTGGGAGAGGGAAAGCATTATCCCAGCGAAAGTCGGACGTGATAAGCCGTGCCTGTTTTATCTCGTTCTGCGATGTCGGGGAGGGCTGGGACCTCCTTCCGTCGGACTGACAAAGATTGCGCTGAAAAATTCATTGTGCGCTATTCTGTGCGACCTCCGTAGAACATGATGTTCGGCTATTTTTTCCGATGGGATAGCTCCTGAATATCCCTGTCAATTATCATTCATTTGACCAAATTAGACACGCTCTTCACATTGGTGGGGTAAAAAAGTGACCTTTACTAGGCAAATTTCCGACTTCAGTTCACAAAAATTTACATAATTCAAGTTACGTTACACGACATTCACATGAGGAGGTGGTAAAAACCCAGTAAGCAAAAATGCCATTGGCCGCATGACCCTAGGTGGTGTAGTTTTTTTATTATAATTCAATGACACGTTTTCTGGGACACCCTGTATAAAAAGAAACGACGAAAATCGTATCTTAAAAACGTTCTCGCTCTTGTGCATGCAAACCACACAGCGAAATTGTGTCATCAGAAATTGTCCAATAAAACGATGTTAACAGGACAGCAGTGCAAGGGGTGACACACATCGACACTATTTTGAATTCTGTGTGTCAACTGTGACTCCACCTGGGGTACATCGAGAGAGACACTGGGGCTTCTTTCACGAGCTACTGCAATACTAGACTCCGGATATCCACAAAGCTCCCAGCACCGTGGTGGCAGTTCTTGCAATCGGTGCTTCGCTATGGGATTTGGCTTTAGCTAACGCTATTTATTACGACGTGATTTGCGAAACGGCGGCATGTATGGTGGGCTGTGGTGACATGTTGACGTAGGACGCAGAGGTACGGAAGAGGGTAGCGCGTGCTTAGCAACAGCCAATGTAGCTCTGTGTAGCCAATGTGTAGCAGGCGAATGTAGGTGGCAATGATGATAATAGCGTACATGTCATTTCCTCTCCCCAATAATACTATATGACGCTTGCAGCGGCCACCAGCTTAACTAACCAATGACCCCGCTCTCCCATAGGCGATTACCTTTTTGCCCAGGTCCCTATAGAGGAGGTCCTGGCATATTTACGATAAAACATAAGTAGTTAGTTTGACCAGGTATGTCTACCTCTAAGACGCCTGCCTCTTCACAGTTGCTACATAATAAATGGTGCTGAAAATCAGCTCTCAGTGCAGAGCGCAAACTGTATTTTGTAGCATATAGCTATAGCATACGTAATTCATATAGAGACATCCAGTGGCGAAAGACTACCGATCACTAGATGCACGGCACATGCACAACAAATAAGATAATTAAATAATTGCAGCTGGAAAGTATTGGAATATTTAATTGGGAAACCTGGCTCAACAGCAGAGGCAGGAGCTCGAGGACGTCACAACACAAACACTTTAGCTGTGATGACCGACATTCAGTTTCAACGAGGTATGCTCTTTACAGACCTGGCGTTGTTATTGCAACTCCCTCTTAGTACGCGGAAAACGTTGCTATTCCTTTCCAATATCTGATAAAGATACGCCAGCAACGTGACTATGGTAAATCACAGTCACATGAAGAAATAAAACACCATGACGGCCATGCATTAAGCAAAAGAAGGGACGTAATAAGCACACACGTAAAACAACTGTGTTGAACCGCGTTCAACAGACAGACAGACCACAGACGCTTCGACCAGTGTTGCTAGACTGTTCAGCTAAAACGTGAAAATTAAAAATTTGCTTTGAGGACACGGTGCAAATACCCTGATAAAGTTACTTTACTTCAACCTTGTGCTTCCTTCGTGGTTCTGAACACGATCCGAAGCTCACTCACAAGCAGAGATACAGTGACGTAACGCACACTACTGAATGTGCGGCTTGAACTAGAACGAACAGTGACGAAGGAAATACGAAGGAAATGCAAACACGGAATTTTGTTTAGAATTTACAACGTCCCTATAATGGACACGTTTAGAAGTTACAAAGATTTGATTGGGATTGAAATCAGAAGTAACTTCTATTGCTGTTACACTGTCAGATTATAAGTCGTTCTTAAAGGGACCGAAAAGTGAAAAATAACCCCCATATTTTTTACCACTGTCGTGCACAACATCGTTGTTTGGTAAGACACAGAAAGCATTACTTCTCAATTCGGCATATTTTTTACGTATAAATATTTTGAAGATTGCCGGAATATGGACGGTGCTGCCAGCGAACGGCGAAAAAGAGCAACTTGGGTTTCAGGTACAGGGCTCCCAGGATTGGTCAACCCTTACCACGTGTGAGCTAATTTTGTAGAGAACGAAGCTGGCGCACATTATCTTACAGCTAAACGCTATTTTAAAAATGACGCTCACGTCCATAGCTTTTATGTTAATAAAGCATTCAGCTACTTCGCCGCTACGAGCTACGATCCGCCGCGCCATCTGCAAGGTCGTCTGTGTTATCGCGTTTATTGTTTACGTCTGGTTTACGTCGTGGGCGGTCGTGATGGTCGCGCGAAGAGAAGTGAATGACATGTTCGTGGTTGTTGTGTCAACTATTCGAGAGTCTTACATATATGAGTGGTGTGGTTTTGGTGTTCGGGGATGCAAAAGTCATATTCGTCCACCGTCGACGGCAGGCGTTTCTACCACAAGATTCAACAGGAGAGTGCGCGAAAACGAATGTGGTTCAAAGCACTCGGTTATTAGATATAGCAGTCGTGTGGTATGTGCTGAGCTCATTTTGCTGCCGATGACTACGAAGATGCCGTAGAAGGCGAAGACGTCCGAAGCACACTGATGCTCAGTACGCAGTGATTTTGCTTCACCGAGGTGACGAGTTCAACACAACGTCTTAGGTATGTACAGGCGTCACACACGTATAAGTTATAATATAGCGACGACGTATTCCATTTAACTTATGTTATCCTTCTTGTCCCGTACTCAACTTTGTCAACATCAACAAATTTAATTTTAGGGGCCTTCCAGTGTTGAAGTGGCGCAAGACTGCTTCGTATGTGTGATCCAGGCACTCAAGTTGACATGACAGAAATAACTGAAAGCAGGTATGCAAAGTCCACAGATGGAAGCACTAGATTTGTTACGTGTTGCAGACTTTGTGACATTTTTTTAAAGTCTTTTTACAGGTGCAGAACATTAGTATGACGTCAATAAGAGGAGAAGAAACCGATTAGAACTACTAGCATGTTTGAAGGGTACGAGGATAGTTCCTGTTGAGATAGAGTTATGACTTTATGACTAAGGAACACTAATTAATTTTCTAGAGATGCATCCTCTACACTTGAATACCCAGTGCAACAGCAAACGTTCATTGTCTTCGAAGCCGCAACTACTGGAATTGTTCAATGTGTGTCAGAGCTGCAGTGAGCCATGCCAGGTTACCACATCATATTGGTCCCAAAATTTGCAGAGTTCCCCTATCTCGGACGCAGCTGTCATTTCTCTTTATTGCTCTTCCGATCCTACCTTCTCAGAAATGAATATGGTTCACCATACACTGCATGGGCACTGCCTTTCTCTGCTTTCATGCTTTCGGTTTCTTATTCTGTTGAATAAATTTTCACTTGAGTTTGCAGCCATTATGCTGTCTACTGTGTTTGCCCCTCATCTATATTGATGTGCTCTAATGGTATAGCACATCAACATCCCAACAACCTTCCAAACAACCTTGCCTAGTCCTACTTTTGGGTGGAAACTACACGATGTGGTAACATCCACATATATAAAGTTTTAGTCGACGGAGATTTGCTGTTTTTGTACAACCTTCATTGTACATTTCTTTTGTCTCACTTGGCATGCCGGAAGAAATGTTCTGATCTTCATCAAGATGACAGGTCATTGTTTGATCTGCAGCATCATTTTTCCTGTAATCTTTTCACCAATAGAGAATACAAAAGTGAACAAATGGTAAAATATAACTAGCTTGTTAAATTCAAAAGGGAACGACAAAACTGTTTATACTTCTCTTGTTTATTTTGTTGTAGGTTTTACAACTGTACGTTCAAGTACGTCAAAACATCACAGGGCAGGAAGTCCTACTCTATATCCTAAATCCCTGGACAATAAAAAAGGAAGATATAGTTTGAATTGGGACAAAACGTCGCTTCTGCTCTTATATTATGTTTCAATTAAATGTTACGATGCATTTGTAGTGTACGCTGAAGCCAGTTTCAATTTGCAGGGCTGTCAAAAGTACTTTACAAAAGTACATCTCAATTACAGTAACAGAGAACTTATGCAATAAATTATTTAGCCATTTTGGAGTACTATGCACACCAATGGTGCATTGTTAACTTTGAACCCAGATCAAGGGTTAATAATAGTTGAAGTCAGCCCTCAAGTCCTTCTTTACAAATGTTAGTTGGCGACGTGATAATGAATCAGTTACAAGCACTCCGTTTAGCAAAGCAGAGTTAATTAAGTGTTAAATCCCAATCTTGGTTCAATTATTAGTTGACATTTGGAAACGTGGTCACTAAGAAGTATACTAAAAGGTTATGAACACAATTCAGCTGAATGACACTGATGAAAATTGTCTTACTTACTCCTCACATATACAAGTGAGACATGAGTATAACCTACAAATACATCTATGCCCACAGGTTACTTAACCCTCCAGGTACAAACTAGTAATTATAATATGCTGTGACAGCAAAGAAAAAGCAATGAGAAAAACTTGCAGCAAACAAGAAATGAAAATGTGCTGACAACATTTCTACATGTCAGCGCACTGATGGGAAAGCATCCCTAATAGCATGCATGACGCAGATCGAGATTTTCTATTGTATTTTCACGGCGCACCCCATATCCTTGTGAATCACCAACGGGTGGTAAAACTGAAATTCCTGCAGAAATAAGGGTTTTCCGTCCAGTTTGCCTTTCAAGTAGCGCTAAAGACCACATGGCGCTGCCGTGTACGTTACCATGCTCTTCGGTTTCTCGGATGTATGTAAAAGACACTGGCAGTACTTCGGTGTCAAGGCACAGTATTTCGAAATATTCGTTAGTTCTGATGCAATCGTCTGTCTGCTTTTCATACGCATTCTCTACCTCTCGGCAGCACAAACCGTAGTATCCGTCGGTTTGCATTTCACACATGAACACCTGCACGACGAAAAAACAGCGCTTGTTTCGGCTTACATAAGTGCTTCTCCCTGATACATGGAAATTTCACAAAGCAGTCCATGTTCACGGCACGGTGAGCTACTCCTGAGGACGAATGTGACTTCGATTAATCTATGGACGAGGAATCTTCTGCTGCGAAGAACACACTTTCCACCACGCTAACGCACAAACAACAGTTCTGTGTGAATGACAGTTCTCGAATGCGGAATTCCAGCGCACTTATTCCAAGAGGCTCGACATTCTCGACGTAGAAAGCGGTCACAAATGAAATGCCCACTGCCATTTTCGTTTTCGCCGGATTAGCGCCCGGAAGTGCGCGTATTACATGCGTCCTCGACAGATGGCGCGGGGTCATGCCATTGTTGACAGACTGCTCGGTTTCCTACTAGGTCCCTGGACATGCGATTATGGAAAATTCGATTACAGAAAAACTACAGCGATTTCAGCGGAGTTCTTTGACATTTGAGCTTTTGAAGGTTCAAGCTTTTCGCTGAACATAAAGTTTCGATAGGTTTATATTCACTTTTTGGTCCCTTTAACCTCTAAATAGGGGTATCGCGCGTGTTACCTCTACGGCATTTTGAAATCTACTTCTATATGGAGGTTACACGTCGCTAAAAGTTACAATAAAGGGTACCGAGTTAAGAATGTTAAATATCTTGGAAATAACAGAGCGAGTGTTCGGGCTGGTTGGTACATGTTTCAATTAAAAAGAATTAAAAACCCCAGTGCTGGGTAGGACAAGGACAGAGAATAAAAACGACAAGGACCCGCACCGAACTGTAACGAAGTGATTTTTTTTTCGAGCAAGCCAAAGCAAGCACCCCTCGCACCCCCAAAGGAACAACCAACGAGAGCGCGTTACGCCAAAACATGTTCTTCAACCTCTGCCCCCCTGTCTGTTGTTTCGAGTGCTGATCAATTCTAGCACTTTCTTTGTGTAATCAATAGACGCCTTACTGACACAACTATCCCCTTCTTCCCGGATAAACCTATCCTCCTGATGAAGAAGTTTCCCTCTTCCCTGCCCGTGAAACAGAATTTGTGGTTCGCGATAATCTGGGGGCTGTTTTTTGCAAACTTCGCAATCTTTTATGTGCTCTCTTAAAGTTGAATATTGGGAGCTCGGCCTCGAATGCTCCTGCAACCTGATGTTACCGCATCTCTGCGTTTGCCCTATATGCCTCTCGTTGGTTGTTCCCTTGGGGGTGAGAGGGGTGTCTGCTTTGGCTTGCTTGGAAAAATGATAAAAGAAAAAAAAAACACAATTGGTTCAGTTCAGTGCCGGTCCTTGTCGTTTTTATTATCTGTCCTTGTCCTACCCAGCCCTGGATTTTTTTAATTATTTTTAATTGAATCTTGGAAATACATGGTCAGGTGAAGTAGCCATCCCTAACACGGTAAGGGAAACACCAGCTAAGTGCACATGCAGCACTTAAGAGAGGAGGTGCACCTGGCCGCGGAGATAGCAAGGCTTACCGCATCAAAGAATCATAAGGCGTACGCTAATCAGTACAAGAGACGCGCGAAGCCGAAACACTTTGATCTCGGGGATCAAGTATTACTTTTCCCATCAGATCGGCCAGTGAAGTTATTTCCTAAACGGAACGGGCCCTATCCGGTCATATCCAGGCACCACAGAATTCGAACACCATCCTAGGGAATGATGGCAAACAACGAACAGTGCACGCGAACCGTCTTCGAGAATACCATGCACGCATTGGAAACGTTGGAGCGGTGTCTCAAAGTGCCGATGAGTTTGACGAGGATGAGAACGCACCTATGATGGGTTACGGCACTAGCAACTGTTTGCGCAAAACCGCAACGCTGCACTTGAGTGCACATCAGGCGCAAGAGATTTGGGACATTTCTCGTTTTCGAGTCGCTCCCGAATTTATTTAAAGGGACTCCAGGGGTCACTAGGGACGGGGAGCATATGATTGTTGCGAGAGAAAGACACTCGCCAACGAGGTCGTACCCTTATCGCTACCGGAGTTGTTGCGATCCGAAGTAGAAAAAACAAATACAGGGACTTCTCGAGGTAGCCAGAGGAAGCCGAATTTCCAAATATTCTAAAACAGCTACTTTGCGACGACTCCGGGCTCACTACACCTTCTCCCAGCAAACCATATTGGATGTTCAGCGATGAATCGGCCATAAGTGCTGGCCTTGCCTATCGCAAATGGGTGACGATGGTAAGGAACGACTTATCGCTTTTGTCAGGCACTGCTTCAGTGAAATGCAGTCGAGGTGGGCGACCATTGAACGCAATGCCTTCGCCGTCATTTGGGCGTTAAAAAAGTTCGATCACTGACACTTTGGAGCGCAAGCGCAGGTGGTGTCGGATCATTACCCCTTGGCGTATCTCACGACGACGACACCCCATGGCGCAAAGCTCACTCGATGGGCCTAAAGGCCACTTCCCACATGCAGCGCTTCGCTTTATAGCGCTAGAAAATAGCCCTCAATGTCTGGCGCCGTTTTTCAGCTTGTCGTTCTCACATACAACCGAGCACATAGCGCTATTCTGCTGGGGTCACGGGATGTCCAGTTGCGACGTGATGCACTGGTACTACCGTGATTGTTTAGTGTCCGCGTCGGGTATCCGCAGCACCATGGCGGGTGACACTTTCGATGCTGTGGTCGCGACACCAAATAGCCATGCATTGGCAGATGAAACTCGTGGCCAGAGGCGGATTATTGGCCATTGCATCGGTGCGTCGGCCTAACGTGGCAACGCCCACCGTCGGGCAAGCAAGCGCTGCCGACGCACGATCTGAAGTGGTCAGTAAGGCCACCGTGGTCCGCTGGGCAGGCGAACCTCGCCGGCGCGAGGAGCAATGACGCCAGTCCCGGTGGCAGACGCAAGTCTGTCAAGCAAAAAGCTTAAATTTGACGACATTAACTTGCTTTGTATTTACTTCTAAGAAATATAAATTTTGTTACCGCGTGGAAAGAAACCTTCTTGGTCATACCTCGCTAGATGAGCACGTAAGACACGAATCAGCCAATGCGAATGCAGTGTGGTATCGTCTGCTGCCGTCGCAGGCTCGAAGGGAATCCTTCGACGCTCAGAGCTGTCTGTTTTTCTTTTCACTCTACACATGTGTTGAGGATTAATTTCGTCTTTTATTTTAACACATTAGAAAGTTTTAGCAAATCGCATTTTGCAGCTCCCGATCGGCAACAAATACGGTGAATACGAACCGATCGTATCCGGGGCAACGCCAGCGCGAACACTTTTAGCAAACCGGAGTGAACCAGAGACGCTCGCCGGGGGCTAAGGGAAGACTCGTCTCTGAGATGCGCAAGGAACACAGTATAGAATATAATGGTTTTCCTTCTCAATTTTTTTGTGGACGACCTATTGAACGTATTTTTTTTCTGGAAACGGCATTCGTATCCTGAATTGCGAGAGGAGGAGCTCTGTCCTTTCTGTTATGCCTCTCGTTGTGAAGGTTTTGCCGGAAACAATGTTTACCAGTTCCGTAATGGAAGCCCATTTCGCCGGAGAGTCATAGGGATTCTCTGCGAGCACCTCGCGAAGTAGATGTAGATCGTCGGCGATTGTAAATCACTTTCTAGCAGGTGCCACCGTAGCAGACGACACAGCCATGCTGAAGATTGCTACCGTAAATGTCTCCAGTAATGGTGGTTAGCGAGCGGAGCTCCGGCGACGGCCGGAGAGATACAGTGAGGGTGACGTCATCTGAGCACGCGCAGTTGCGTGGCCGCCCCGACGGTAATTTACCGTGCGGGAGGACGCCCTTTGCTAAAACTCTCTATTCGTAGAAGACGAGGACGGTGATCTTTGCATGCTGTGCACTATATGCCGCGTGGAAGATTGCCATTCCGACGAGGATAAAATTATTTGGTGGACTTACGGTGTGTTTGCTGAGCTTGTCGAGTGATCTCCACCTCCTTTTTAGTTGTACAGCTAAACTATGCAGTGATTCGGGTAACAGCTCAGGACGACACAGCCTGCTGAGGCTTCCAGAGAGTTGCCGGCTACAACAAGCAGCCAAGCTCAACCTGTGCGGAGCGGAGATAGCTGTCGACGGAGGAGGAGGCAGGTGCCACCATCAATATCGCACCAACTCCTTGAAGAACGAAGGAAAATGGTGGAACAACAACGGCTGACCGCAGGAAGCATTGACCGTCTATGCCAGGTGTGGCAATCAAGGAGTTACTACCAATACGGACAATAAAATACGTGCTGGCTCATTTCCGCAGGCACTAGCTCCAATATCACAATATTCTCGTACACGCTTCTGCAGAAAAGGCATACAAATGAATAGCGCAAGTATTGCTCGTTTTTTTTTTATTGCAGTGTCCAAATATTTCATAAATAAATAAATGTCATGTTTGTGCAAGACGAAGTTAATTTCACAATGGTGGGTTACAAACACACGAACTCATCTAAATGCGGGTGCATAACATTCCCTATACGGCAAACACTCGATGTCATGTCCATGTTTCCATATACATCCTGTGTGTATATACACGAGGCTTTGGACAGTCGGAGGACTGCTCTTCCGACAACGACGTGAAGACATCCTTGTAAGCAGGAAATGTCCTCGTTGACTGCACTGAAGCGGATCCTTGGTCCTCTAGAAACGCGTACACATGCGCCATTTTCAACGACGAACATCGCAGCGTTTTGCGTCGGCTGACCTCCTCGCCCAATGACTACGAACGCCAGACGCACGGCGATGGTGGCAGGCTGCGAGTAAGGTCACTTCTTCCTTCTCACGACGAAGCGGGTCACGTGCAGCACGCGTTACTATTGAGACGACGCTGCGCTACGCACCGACAAGTAGCCAGTAATCCACCCCAGGTTCACGTCGTCGTCGCCGTCGTCACCGCCGCCTTACCGCCTTGCTGCTTCCAGTGATCGGAAGCAAAACCAACCCCAGCTTCCGCGACGTCACGGCTGAAAGAAGCTCACGACTGGTTAACGCAGACTCACCGCTCAAAATAGCGCTAGAAAAGTTGACCTAGGCTCTACTTCGACAAGAGTTGTTTTATGGCGGTTCGCAGCAATGCGAGGCGGAAAATATAGCGTAATTTTCTAGCACTATGTAGCAATGCGCTGTGTGTGGGAACTGGCCTTTAGCTCTGCAACGGTACAGCGTTACCATTGTGACCCGGAAGGGAGACGAACACGCGAACGCAGGCGCACTCTCTAGATTAGTGTGAGGCGCTCCTTTGGTATTGCGCATATTTGATGGACCTGGAATTTATGCATGTCATCTCCTCTGTATGTGCTGATTCTGTTTTGCGTGTTTGGTATATTTTGTATTTCGAAATTGTCAATATGGTGAGTCGCACATGAATTGGTTTTGATTGTGTCAGAACAAAAATGTCCTGTCACATTCTTGTGGTGGGAGCTATAAAGTGGAAACCTGCTGTGCCACTTTGAGGATTTGCCGTCGTTCCTTCGATACACGAGATCTAGTACATGGGTGTCCGCTGAGCGACGACAGCAGGCCATATATTTGGAGTTTCGAAGACGTCTGCTCAGTCGAGCTAATGGTTGTGCGCGGTGGAGGCGATTGTTTTGTTACATTTTGTTTGGTGTGTATCATGAGACGCGTTAAAGGAGGGCATCGGGGGACGAAAAACAACACAGGCACCGGAGGAGTTTCGGAACAGAGAGATTTGCATTATGGACTGCTCGGAGGACTAGTGACTTTACCGTATCATGTAAGTTTTGCCACGTCATTTGTCGCTGCAAATAGAGCTGTCGCGAAGTATTGAAGGTCGTCTGCTGTCGAGTACATTGAGCTTGACCGTCAGCCTCACCAACAACTGACAATCCACGGGGATTAGAGAGTAGAAAATTAGTAATTTTACTCACGGTATCCTCGAAACATGACGCACAGCATAGACACTCTTTCAGGTGGCTGAGTTCTGAGCGACGAGACACCTTTTTACATTTGCCATGTGTTCCCTAATCCTCTCATTCACGCAGCGACTTGTCTGCCCGAGATACACAAAGTCACATTCAAGCGGTATGAATGAACAACCTTCTGTTTGCAGGGCACCAAGGGTTGTCTGTGTTCGACGCACAGAGTTCGGTTTTACAGGAAAACGGAGCTAGACGGCTCAATCTGAATGCATTGGAAAAGGCAACTTTGATGTTGCAACGCTTGGCAACCGCTTTTTTTTTTCACTGAATCAAAGTTGGGAATTACAACAACGTCCCGCTTGTCTGCATTATTATTGAAGTCTGGTCTAGTGCCAGGCAATGTTTCATGGCACGTGTAGCAATAACATGCTGGCCATAGCCAGCAAGAAGAAGTCTTTCATACTACTCATGCAGTCTTTTCAAATCAAATAAAAACAGGTTTTCCTTGGTAGCAACGTTCAGAAGGGACGATCAAACGCGAAACTTACAAGCTTAGGGTATGAACTGTTGCACGGTAAGATCGTAGATGTGGCATCCTCTTTTCCATAAGACCAGCAAAGATGTCGTTTGCAGTGGATTGTTGGTCATGAACTCAATATGCTATTTCAGGCTGCTCAACTAAAAATTTCAACAACGGTACCACCATACGGACGTATTCAATACATGGTTCGCGGAGGGGGGAATTCATAGCGGGTAGATTGCTAAAATCATCCACAAGGAGCATTGTTCCCTTGACGTACAACTTTTACTCAGGAGCGTGAGCTGTTTTAGTGAAGATCAGCTGTTGATGTTTGAGCCAGAAGTGGGTGTTTCGGGTAATAATTTTATCGGAATCCCTGACTGTTATCCGAAGTGTAAGTCATTACAGCTCAAGCGTCCCAGCAGCGTTGCTCGACTAACGTCGATTTCCGAGAAAAAAATGTAGGATGTTGAAACATGCGTAAACGTGCAGCAGAAAAGGTATCTTTTCCCAACGCAGTGTAGAACGGCCGTAGGGCGGAATGCCGCACGTGACTTGCGCATGCCTGCTTGCGCGATAGTTGATTGTTGCGTGCTAGCATTTGTCCATTATGATGTTTTTGAGTAGCAATCACGCGTTATGTAGACTAAAATGCAGAGTAGCGTCAATGTAAACACAGGTGACACGACGTAGCCTTCTGTTCAGTACACTCATAGACAAAAACACCTCTCTACATTCCCAGCAACGGCGCAGTCCTCCGCTCCACTTTGTCCATTGGGGACGTCATGCTCACGTGACGGCTGACGTACATAGAGGATCCTTGGAGCACTGGTCTCCCTTCAAATCCGCGTATTGATCTTTCGATCTTTCGCGGTGGAGGGAGGCGAAAGGGAGCCGGTCCCTCATATTTCGAGAAGGGCCCCCTGATAACGCGGTCCGCCCCCGGGCGTTGCGATGTTGCCCCGACGACTGTTTTACGGGCCGCGCATTCCAAGACACGGCCCGTAAAACAGTCGTCGGGGCAACATCGCTTGCGGTGTTGTTTCCGGGAAGATTTTTCTAAAGATCCTTGGAGCAAGGAGTATGCGAGGGAGAAAAACGAAACCGGATGTCTTCAGATGAGTATTTTTTATTCGATATCTCGAAAACCACGCCATTTTGTGAGCTGAAACTTTCCACCCAGCATGTAAGCTTCCGTGGCAGTTGGAAAAAATCAACTTCCGGTTTTCCCGGACTGTTCCTTTTAAGCGGCGTTATTTACACGTAACCGCGGCTCGCCGCAGTCACACGGCCGACTGAACGGAGTTTGCGCAGCTAACCGCGGTTATGGGAAAACGAGCTTGGCAACCCTGGTTTCGCGAGGTAAGTGAGGTAACCGCGGTTAGCGCTGCCCGTGGGACGTTTCCCGCGCATAGTCATGTGCGTACCGTGCATTTAAATATTGTTATGTTTTTATTTACCACTATGCCCTTTTCTTTTCATGACAACGCAATCAAAATATACCTGGCGCCTGTCCAACAATCACGTGGTCACCGCTTACATGTCACAAGCTACCGTGTGGCAACAACACACCATGGTTCACTGTAATCACGCTTTGGTGGGGTAACGACGGTGAAGCGTAACCGCGGTTAAGACTGCCCGTGTGACAAGAGTATAAGACGTCATTGTCATCTCATTTCCCTCTCACCCTCTCAGTCAGAGGCCCTTGATAGGAAACGTCCTATTCTGCCCTTTATCTCCATTTCTGTCATGGTTTTGCACCTGCAGAACAGGGCATCTAAAGCATACAACACATTCTCAGCCACTCACTGTCTCAATAGAACTGAGCAGTCCCACCAACGTCACGTCGTTGCGCTCGTCTAAAAGGCAGTTCCATTCGTTGATCAAAATGGGGGCTTGCATGAAACAGAAGTGATACAGGACATAATATATCTCAAGTGCTTAAAGGGACTATCGCATCCGGAGACATGGGTCGGAAACAGTTACGAGACTGCATGGTGCCATTGGATACTGCATATCACCATTTTTTTTTTTTTTTTTTCAGCTGGGAAATGTTCGAGTATTAAATAAACGAGTTTTATCGACCACGCAAGCTCTGAGAAAACGAACGATGGTATCGTCGTGATGCAGGAGATAATTCGACCAATGCAAGGGGGCGCAGCGCTCCCTCATTTTCTCTCCGGGTTATTGTCAGCTTCGTGCATGGCTTCGTGTGTGAAAGAACCTATTTCCTCGAAATAGCTGTGAGTTTCGCTCAATAGTGAAACTGAGACGTGTGACGGAGTGTTGGTTACGCAGCGTTGTGCTCCTCGCAGCAAAAACAAAGAAAAAACGTCCGGGGCTCGCCCAGAATTGACATTTCACGGACGCAAGGACAAGGACGCGGAACGGGAAGCAGCAATCGCCGTTAGGCTTCCTGTCGATGCAGAAGGATTGCGAGTTCGGTACCTTTGCACCTCGTATTTTGCACCTCGTATTTTGCCGACGAAGCGTGTCTATTATTTTGCGATGAAGCGGATTTATTGCAAATTGGTATGGGCCTAGTTACAAAAAGAAGGTGGCTAAAGCCCGACTGTGTCCAAGTTGTTCTAAGGGCGAGTGGTAGCCACCGACATGCAGGTGAGAGTTTGTTATAGGTACGCCTGTGTAAATCAGGAATAAAGAAATTGAAGTATGGATTTACTTGACAAAGAGAGGTACGTAAGTCATATACCACAAAAATATTTTCAGTACATCGCGTTGTGCTCCGAATGAAACTGGACTGTTACGGCATCACCGGTAAACGTACGTACGCGACGTTTTTCGTCACCTACCTATTGTCAAGTGGCACAAGAAGGGTGCAGGCTCCGGTTATCGCAACAAAAGATGGGTGTGCAGCGTAAACCAGAAGGAGCTCTGTACGCAGACCCACGTCATCAACAACAACAACAAATAGATCATGACTATGGCCTGGGGTGATTCACCGCTGGAGAGCAGGTGACACCTGGGTAAAAGAACTACATAACTACATCATATGTATTTACCGGGTTCCACTGGGGCACAGAGACATCTTTCACATTCCAGTGCACATTGGTAAGAACTCTTTGCTGACTGTGCACAATCATGAGTATCAAAGTATCATCGTTCGCACTACCTGCACCATCACCCACGACAGGATGGTGTGGCAGAAGATCTGGAGTAAGGGTCATCATCTAGCACAATTTCATCACTGCTGCACTCCTCGAATCGCTTGCAACCGAAGCGGCGTCACCTTCATATCCCGACATAACCGGCGCTGGCCGGCTTGCTCGCCTTTCCGACGCCCGCCGATCAGCTACGCGGGAAGACGTGCTCTCATTGGTGCAGTTACGAGTGAGATTTTGGGTCTTTCTTGGAGCGAGACTTCCGGAAACATAAAAATATTTACGGAATGCGTCGTCTGCTCTTGCGATGTGTTTCATCAGAATGCTCAGCATATACGCAACCTATTCACTTCGGGCCTTCGCTGCCATTGTCAGAGATCCCCGAGGAATATCATGCGAAGCACAGCGATCGTTGCGTTACGTCATCGCTGAAGTCCTGCGTAGGTGTATAGCCCAAATGACTGGAATCATCCTGTAAGAAACCAGTGACGGAGTTAAGGCAATAGTGTGGACAAGTTGGTACATCACGAATTGAAAGAAAAAAGACCGCGAAAAACTGGGCAGGCAGAGGCACGTACGCACTGGGAGCGCTGACTGACAACTGAGGGTTTTATTTTGTCTCCGAAGGCGAAGACGGAAATAATGAGGGAGGAAAGAGGAAGCAGACGCAAGTGAAACCTGGTCAAGGAGGCCACTGGGAGGCCGTGGGCCGGTCTGAAGACAAGTGATATCTTTGTTGAGGAGACCAATTGAAGCGATGCTAAGTTTGATAACACATTGTCTTCCACGGTTGTGGACGGTGTAGGCTTCAAAAATTTCTCTAGACCGCTGGTCTCTGTATTTTCTAAGTACGGTTGTCTGTTCAGGTTTTGGAGAACAACCACAATCCCGGGAATGCAGCGCGAGATTGCTCCCGGTGCCTGACTTAAGACTGTGGGCATGCTCCCTGAGCCTGTCGTTCAGGCAGCGGCCCGTCTGCCCTACGTACGTTTTTCCGCAAGTCAGTGCGATGTCGAACACAACGCACTGTTGACATTGAACGAAGCACTTGGAGTGTTTCTTTTGACACACGCTGGCTGGGGGATCTTCAGAGTTAACCTTCCGGCACAGGCCTCCCAACTCGCGCTCGGCTGCCTTTTTGATCCGATGGGATACCTTATGTACGTAAGGCATGGCGGCGACTCTTTGTCGCCGTGTGCATTCATCTTTGCGTGCCTTAGTCTCTTCTTCTATCTGAATACCTTCAAGCTAAGCAAAGTATAACCAACACAACCAAACTGAATATTTTTGAATATTACGATTATGGCTCTCGTAATGAAGATACTGGCATTTGTCGGAGGGTATCTTATAAAGAGCAGTCACCAGCCTACCTTGATGGAAAGAAACAGTAACGTCTAGGAAATTAACAGGTGTGTCTGAGTGATTACAAGTAAATTTCATAGCTTGAGGGAAATAGTTCAAATGTCGAAGAAACGCAATTAACAAGGATAGGTCATCGGACCAAATAGCAAAAATATCATCAATGTACCTGAGGAACATGAGTGGTTTGATTGGGGAGGAGTCAGTAGCCTTTCTTGGAAATTCTCCCATAAACAAACTGGCATAGATTGGCGAAACACGCACCGATTCCATCACACAGCCATGCGTCTGAGCATAGTGTTCAGGATTAAAAAGACGTACGACTAATTCCCTAAGAGGAATGATGGACGACGTATGTAGGATGTCGGAAGGGAAAGAGCAAAGAAACGACTCCACTGCACTCAGACCTTCATCGTGAGGGATATTCTTGTATAGAGATATAACATCCATGGTAACGAGGATCGTGGTACTTGAATAAGGGATTTGCTGTTGATAGAGGAAATCTTGTTAAGGAAATCATTAGTGTTCTTCACATATGAATGACGAATCGGCGGGATGTGCTTGATGGAATGATGTATGAGAAGAGAAATTTATGTTTTCGGTCGCTGTATTTGGGTCTGCTATGATTGGTCTACCGGGGTTATTTCCTAGAGCACTTTTATTAGAAGGTAGAACAAACAAGGTGTAACGTTTTTATGTCTTATAAACTCTGCCATATAGCAAGAGATGAGATTATTGCTAAGGAGTTCGCTAACTTTGTTGTTCATTAGCTGGCAGAAAGAATGTGTGCCCTGTAGAACGGATGGGTGGCGAAGATGTCTTATCGGCGGGCCTGATAATGATGTTCGTACGTGCTCTAAGATTTCGTAAGGCTGTCGTTTCAGTTACAGATAAGTTCGAGCAGTGATCATCACTGCAATCTACCAATCGGTTTATGGTCTTGTTTAATGCTGCTTTAATATAACTGTCAATTATACCGCTAGTTTTCGAAGTGTCGGGATACCAACTACAGAATATGCCTGTATGTGCATTAGTCTACCTAAGTTTTGTAGATCACTTAGAGGGACTATGGCATCCGTCCCGGTCAATTCCAAAACTGCAGTGCTGTTTTACTCCACGTTCATTACTGGTAATAACGCCGAAGGCCCGACGCGAATTGGCAGCGTTGTTCCTGTGTAATTTGATATAAAACTTCGCAAGAGCAGACGACGCATTCCGGGATTCCCTCTCTGGAAACGTCACACGGACGAGGCCAATCACTGCGCGCCCTTTGACATGGAGAATACCAATCACGGAGCGGCCGGAGGGACCTTGGTAGCCTTGGCAACCGACCGACAGGCAGGCGGGCGGGCGAGCGAGGCGGAATGCTAGGGGACGGCGTCTTCTCTGTTACCGGCTCGCGGAATGTTGTTTCTGGTTGGTGTCGAACGTGTTCGTACAGTCAGGAACGTAACGTCGTGTTTCACGTAACATGGTAAGCTACGTCTGCACTCACACTGGTAAGCGAAAGTCAGCGTATTTACCGAGGACTTTTCACTTACTATAGTGCGATGCGAACGCCAAGCAGACGATCTCGGAGACAATCGCCTGCGCTGCGCTCCCATTCGTGTGCCTGGCTTACGTCATCGTCGTGTTGGCTGCAGATGGAATGCGGACCTTTAAAACTCGCTTACTTAAAGGGACTGTAACGTGAAAAATAACCCCCATATTTTTGCTCACTATCGTGCACAACATCATTGTTTGATAACACTCAGAAAGCATTACTTCTCAATTCGGCATATTTTTTACGTATGAATATTTTGCCGGAACATGGACGGTGCTGCCGGAACATGGACGGTGCTGCCAACAAACGGCGAAGTAGAGCAACTTGGGTTTCGGGTCTCGGGCTCACAGGGATTGGTCAACCCTTACCACGTGAGCGTTAATTTTGTAGAGAACAAAATTGACGCACATTATCCTAAAGCTAAACACCATTTTAAAAATGACGCTCACTTCCATAGTTTCTACGTTAATAAAGCGTTCAGCTACTTCGCCACCACGAGCTACGATCCGCCGCGCCATCTGCAAGGCCGTCTGTGTAATCGCGTTTATTGTCTACGTCGTGGGTGGTCATGTTGGTCGCGCGAAGCAGAAAATGGAAGTGAATGAATAGTTTTTGGCTGCTGTGTCACGTATTCGAGAGACCTACATATGCCTGGTGTAGTTTTGGTGTTCGGGGATGCAAAAATCATCTTTGTTCGTCTTAGACGACGGGCGTTTTCTACCACAAGATTCCACAGGAGAGTGCGCGAAAACGAATGTGGTTCGAGGCACTGCTGAGCTTATTTTGTTGCCGATGACTACGAAGATGCCGTAGAAAGCGAATTGCGAAGACAAACTGACGTTCAGTAACCAGTGATTTTGCTTCACCGAGGTGACGTGTTCAACACAACGTCTCACGTATGTACAGGTGTCGCACATGTATAAATTATAATATAGCGATGACGTATTCCATTCAACTTATGTTATCCTACTTGTCCCATACTGAACGTCGTCAACATAACAAATTTCATTTTAGGGCCTTCCAGTGTTGAAGTGACGCCAGACTGCTTCGTGTATGTGTGTGATCCAGGCACTCAAATTGACCTGACAGAAATAGCTGGAAGCAGGTATGCAAAGTTCACAGATGGAAGCACTAGATTTGTTACGTGTTGCAGACTTTGTGACATTTTTGGAGTCTTTGGACAGCTGCAGAACATTAGTATGATGTCAACACTAGGAGAAGAAACCGATGAGAACTACTACTTCTTTGAAGAGTAGAGGAATACTTCCTGTTGAGGTATAGTTATGACTAAGGAACGCTAATTAATTTTCTAGAGATGCATCCTCAACACTTGAATGCCCAGTGAAACAGCGAAAGTTCATTGTCTTTGAAGCCCCACTACTGGAATTGTTCAAAATGTGTCGCAGCTACAGTGAGCCATGCAAGGTTACCACATCATATTGGTCCTAAATTTGCAGAGTTCCCCTATCTCGGACACAACGGTCATTTCTCTTTATTGCTCTCCCGATCCTACCATCTCAGAGATTAATATGGTTCTCCATCCGTTGCATGTTCACTGCCTTTTTCTACTCACGGTTTCAGTTTCTTGTTCTGTTGAGTAAATCTTCAATTGAGAGTTTGCAGCCATCACGCTGTCTACTGTGTTTGCCCGTCATCTATATTGATGTGCTATAACGGTATAGCACATCAACATGCCAACAGCCTACCAAAAACAACCAAACAACCTTGGCTTGCCTTGCCTTATCAACATGTCAAATCTTTTTGGTGCCGCAGATCATAACTTGAAAAAGTGTGTGAAAAGTGTAGGGTAGTCCTACTTTTGGATGAAAACTACACGATGTGGTAACATCCACATATCTGGAATTTTACTTGACGGAAATTTGCGGTTTTTGTAGAACCTTCACTGTACATTTCTTTTGTCTCACTTAGCACACGCGAAGAAAAGTCCTCAGGTCTTTTTTCACAGTCTACGATGTTCCAGCCTCAGAGCATCAGTTCTCTCATGTTCAAAAGTTCCCAGCTTCATCACGACGACAGGTCATTGTTGGATCTATCTGCAGCATTATTGTTCCTGTACTCTTTTCATCAACAGAGAATACAAAAGTGCACAAATGGTAAAATATAACTTGCTTGTTAAATTCAAAAGGGAAAGACAAAACTGTTTATACTTCTCTTGTTTATTTTGTTGCAGGTTTTACAACTCTATCGAGTACGTCAAAACATCAGAAGGCAGAAAGTCCTACTCTATCTCCTTAATCCCTGGACAATAAAAAAAGAAAAATATAGTTTGAATTGTCGCAAAATGTTGCTTCTGCTCTTATATTATATCTCATTAAATATTACGATGAGTTTGTCATGTACACTAAAGCCAGTTCCAATTTGCAGGGCTGTCAATAATACTTTACAAAAGTACATCTCAATTACAGTAACAGAGAACTTATGCAATAAATTATTTAGCCATTTTGGAGTACTATTGCCCACACCAATGGTTAACTTTGAACTTAGATCAAGGGTTGCTAATACTTGAAGTTAGCCCTCAAGTACTTCTTTACAAATGTTAGTTGGTGACATGATAATTAATCAGTTACAAGTACTCCTTTTACCAAACCAGAGTTAAGTGTTAAATACCAATCTCGGTTCCAACAGTAATTGGCATTTGGAAACCTGGTCACGAAGAATTATATTAACACAGTTCAGCTGACCGACACTGATGAAAATTATCTTATTTACTCCTGATATATACAAGACATGAGTATAATCTGCAAATACAGATATGCCCCCAAGTTACTTAACCCTCCAGGAACAAACTAATAATTATAATATGCTGTGACTACAAAGAAAAAGCAATGAGAAAAATTTGCAGCAAGCAAGTAATGAAATGAAAGCAAGAAATGAAAATTTGCTGACATCAATATATAAATTTCTGCACGTCTGCACACTGATGGGGAAAGCATCCCTAATAGCATGCACGACGCAGGCAGGAAGAATACTTTCTATTGTACTTTCTTACACCACCCCATATCCTTCTTGTGAATAGCCAACAGGTGATATAACGGAATTTCCTGCAGAAATAAGGGTTTTCCGTGCAGTTTTCCGTGCAGTTTTCCGTGCAGTTTTCCGTTCAAGCAGCGCGTAAAGACCACACGGCGCTGCCGCGTATGTTGCCAGCTCTTCGGTTTCTCGGATGTATGTAAAAGACACTTGTAGAACTTCGGTGTCAAGGCACAGTATTTTAGTATTTTGAAATATTCGTTAGTTGTGATGCAATTGTCTGTCTGCTTTTCACACGCATTCTCTACCTCTCGGCTGCAAAAACACTGGTCCGTAGTATCCATCGGTTTGCATTTCCCACATGCACACCTGCACGACGAAAAAACAGCGCTTGTTTCGGCTTACACAAGTGCTTCTCCCTGATACATGTAAATTTCACAAACCAGTCCGTGTTCACGGCACGGTCACCTACTGGTGAGAACGAAGGTGACTCCGGTAAATCTCTCGATAAGGAATCTTCTGCTGCGAAGCACACACTTTCCAGCACGCTATCGCACGAACAGAAGTTATGTGTGAGCGATAGTTCTCGAATGCGGAAATCTTAGCGCGCTCATGTTCAAGAGGTTCGAGATTCTCGACGTAGAAGTGGTCACAAATGCCCACTGCCATTTTCGTTTTCGCCGAATTAGCGACCGGAGGCGCGCGTATTACGTGCGTCTTCGACAGATGGCGCGGGGTGATGCAGTGGTTGACAGACTGCTCGGTTTCCTACTAGGACCCTGGACGTCCAATCACGGAAAATTCGATTAAAGAAAAACTACAGCGATATCAGCGGAGTTCTTTGATATTTGAATTTTTGAAGGTTCAAGCTTTTCGCTGAACATAAAGTTTCGATAGGTTTATATTCACTTTTCGGTCCCTTTAATATGTAAGCTATTTTCGGAAGAGAAATTTGGCAAAGTTGACTCTGAAACGGTGACGAACATTATCCTATCGGTATCATACATATACGTTCCAGGATGCGATAGTCCCTTTAAAGTTTCGAATTGGTCTATATATTGTAGGAAGCTAAGCCCCTTAGACAAAAGATCTCTATTTAGCTGCCTGTCTCAGCTCGACAGTGTTTCTTGTACGCTATTGAACTAGCTAGACTTGAGATATTGTATTGAAACATATTGTATACGCGTGCCCCTTTAATGGAGAAAATAGAAAATGACGTTCACAGCACAAAATGTACACACACGCTCACTGAAAAAGTGCGCCCGTGCAGTTATTGGTGTCAATCGCCGACACGTGGAACATCACGCCGACTAGTGAGTTTTATCGATATTTTTTAACGATTTTCCTTCTTTCCGGTATTAGTTTATTTTTATTTCCATCCTGCGTAGTACGGCTGCAGCGTACTTATCTTCGGCTTCAATTTGTCACGATGTCAGGGTTTGGTGTAGTATTAAATTGCAGCAGTTATTATTCTAATACTATCAGAGAATATTGTGGAACTGCATATCGCAACAAGAATTATGAACTTCACCGGAGCATGTGCAGGGGAAATGAAATAAATAAGAATAAATATCCGTTACAAAACGGGAGCTGCAATCAGAAGGAAGCCGATACTAGGTTACTGCTGCTTAATGAGCTCCCACTTCCTTCGAGGAATGTCCGGCAACAGGACATGAAACATACATGACACACTGAACATGTACTGAACACATACATGACACACTGTAAAGTGGAAGTTTTCATGTCAGTGACAGGCAGACGTTGTCGACGACAAGGGAACGGAATTTCTACAACGTTGATCTACCCTCATGTACGGTCTCACGGGATAACCTGAAATACATGTCTTGATCCAGTATGTAATGCAACCAAGGGGGGGGGGGGGGGGGGTCTCTTTATGTTACCTTGTTCGGAATTTAACGCCATTCTCCTGGGCAAGCAACCTAGCAACACGCTGGGAATGGTGTATATTTCACTTACGCTACGGCATCTGTCACTAATAGCGAGTTACTGGACAGAATTGGCCCATATGATGACAGACAGGTGGTCCGACGGCGGTCGGAAAGAAACGCATGTGGGAGCACCCCGCGCAGTGAACTGACCAGAGCAACACTAATACTACAGTGATACCTGTTACAGGGGTAGTCGTCAATTAGGATTGAAGGCAATTGTCATTGAACATGCATTTAGCGCCACCAAGCGTGTAAGGCGTCAATCTCAAAGAGCATTGGATTGAACGTTTCCTCGCAGGTTTACACATTACACGCTTGGTGAGACATGGCAAATGATCATTGGTCTTAATGATTATTCTAGGCTGTCCGTGTACCAGTAGCGTTACTCGCCTATCACAGCCTTTCGAACGAGTCGCACGTAGAACTGCTTGCACCCACACTTTATTCCTTATGCCACTTCATACTTTATGGTACTGTATGTTGCTACTGTTACAGTTGCGGATGAAGCCTGCAATAGAGTTTACGACACCCTAGCGCCTTGAAACCTTTCAATATAACAAATCAGCACATTGTCTGCAGCATTGTGACACCCAACACTGTTATAAGCTCAAGATAGCCGGTATCACGAATCATCATATCTACTTTTACCAGTCACGTGTCAGATAACATACAGCACTCACATTCCTGCACGTGTACCAATTTACTAACACTTTAGAGTTCCCTGCGGAGTTGTGCCTTTATTTTGTGAAACGAACCGGCTTTGACGTGTATCTCTTACTCCCAATATTCTTGATACTCCTCATTTCCCACAAGTGTATTGATGGTGTCTTGACTCTATTATCCACTCCCTCATGTAAAAAGGGGGACTCCCCCATGCTCGCTGTTTGCGAGGAGATTTGGGGACCTTGAAGAAGTAAAAGTCGACGTGAAGTATTGGGTTCACGTTCAGTACGGATGTGCGGGAAATAGCAACGGGGAAGGGGAGAACCGTGATACCCTCCGTGAAAAACGTAATTCTATTCGCTGTTTGGTGCTCATACTCTGGTCTACGTCCATCCTTTCGTACACCATACACTACTGCGTAGCTCACAAGTTGTCGGGAGTCCCTTTTCCCACTCTTTATTTTATGCGTCATACTTGAAATCTTCAGACGTTTGATTATTGCTGCCTGTTCCACAGGCCAGTGACGGCCACTAACTACTTCTACAGTAGTTTAACTATAACCACTAACTACTTTGTGATTGAGTAGTTTCACTAGTAGTTCAACTACTTTTCAGGGGAGTAGTTAAAACTACTTTTGTAACTACTGCAATGTAGTTTAACTACATCTATAACTACTTAACGTTGTCCACCAACACCAATCCCTTGTAGTGTTCTTGGACACCTAAATATGAATCACAAGCAATAATAAACTTTGGCTCAAGTCATTGCTACGATCGTCAAATACAAAGCTTGCGGCGTGATTCTTTCTGTGCCTACGCGATAAACTAAGTTGCAAAATTATTTCACAGCAAATGAGGCTTCACCAGACAAGCATTAAAAGTGAAGATTTAGTACACATGCACGACACAATTGCTCTGCACCGTTCTCATCCAACAAGTAGGTCAAGGTAAAAGTCGGAAGCACAATCCTGCCGTAAAGCTTGCGGCAAAATCGGAAGTAGTTGGCGCCTTCAGTAACCTAACTACTGTAGTTAACTACTTAAAATAGTAGTTTAACTAGTAGTTGCCACTACATTTCTGCAAGTAGTTGATAACTACTTTTTAACTACAATCAGGTAGTTTAACTAGTAAACTAGTAGTTTAACTACATGTAGTTAACTACAGGCCATCACTGTCACACGCCCTACAATTTTCCGCCCATCAAAGGTTCTGGATTTTGTGTTCGCCGCAGAGCAGCCAATTACTGGAGTTTGCTCACTGCATGCCTTCCTAAGTGCTGACATTCACCGGAAACGTTTCCGTCCGGAGCCCATGAGCTGCGGAGGACGTGGCCATAAGAAGCGGCTCGTCAATAATACACGTAGGTAACTTGACGCCTGGAAAAAGTAAGTGCACCTTTTCTGATCTCTCCGTGGAACTAACGGTGACGTTATGCAAAATTATTGTTTTTCTTGTTCTTTTTTTCCTCCAAAGACATGCACTTGATGAAATATTTACCGCTGCAGAGGAAGGCAGCTGCATGTATATACTGACTGTGTGAATTTAACAACAATACGACAGCCGCTGCTTCTTTTCTCGGCATTTAACATCATGTGGACTAAGTACTGTAGCAGAGAAGTGATCAAAGTAAGTTGCTATGGGATCTCGAAGCCACCTGTTATTGCCAGATTTATTCGCGCTTAACCATACATTTAGCTCTTTTTTCTGTCAGTGAAAAATTATCTATCAATGCAGTAGTACACATCGCAATACGAACATTCGACCTTGAACAAAATCTGGGACGCGTTTTGGTAAGCGCCAACGAAATTCGTGTATGTATCATAAATGATACATTATACAGCTCAGGGTAAAAATGGTTACACACAATGACTAGGGGATGTTGCATAACCAGCATTGATTTTATGCATCTAAGTATTCAGAAACATCACAATTTACCATGAAAATCACACAAAGTGAAAAATCTGATTGCAAGTTCTGTCTCTTTTGAGTCAAATGTTCTAGGTTGTGGCTCAGGTACGCAATGAAAACTGCATTTCCACATTTCGGGATCTACCCACAAACTTCTGCCATCAAAAGAAAATAATAAACAGAATTATTGTACTCTTTGGCGAACTGCCAAACAGGAGGCAGAAGCGCTTCAGCACGCAAGCGTAGAGGGTGGGGATTTGTCACTAGGGTGGCTTGATGCGTGCGTCGGGGAAAGTTCAGTTCGAGTGAACTCCTTGCGTTCTGCTGAGGACTACTGCTGAAAAATGCTACTCCAGGTTCATTTTACCTATTGATTAAGGTACACAAGAAAAATAACCCCGGCAGGCCTATAATATCAGGAATAAACACACCCACCGAAAACATTTCTCTCCTTTTAGACCATTGTATCAAACACGTTCCTCCGCTTCTGCCCTCTTACGTAAAAGACACCAATGACTTAATGACTTAATGATTAATAAGCAGAACAGCGATTTGAGCAACGTCATCTTGGCTACTATGGATGTTACATCCCTTTATACAAACATACCACACGATGAGGGTCTCGATGCGGTGAAAGTTTCTCTTCAATCTTTCCCGTCTGAAGTTCTCCACACATCAGCCGTCCTCTCGCTCCTTGAGCTTGTGCTCATGTACAACAACTTTATATTTAACGAAAAACATTTTGTCCAAATTCAAGGTGCAGCAATGGGGTCACGCGTCTTTCCCAACTATGCGAATCTTTTCATGGGGTAATTCGAAGAAAAAACATTAGCATCCTTCCCGATCAAACCTTTAGTCTTCTTAAGGTACATTGACGACATTTTCATCGTGTGGTCGGGTGATGAACCATCCTTAATTGCGTTTTTCGAGCGTTTTAACTCCGTACATCAGGCCATCAAGTTCACGTGTAATCTTTCCCACGCATCAGTGAATTTTCTAGACGTGACTGTCTCTATACAGTCTGGTAAGCTGGTCACGAATCTATACAAGAAACCAACTGACAAACGCCAGTACCTTCATTTTAACAGCTACCATCCTAATACTCAGAAAAGGAATATCCCCTTTGGTCAATTCACGCGTCTAAAACGCATATGCTCTAACCCAGAAGATTTTGAGGCATGCGCTGAAGAAATGTCCAACGATTTTAGAAAACGAAACTACCCTCCCAACTTTACAAGCAATGCTCTCTCCGCGTGCAAATCTCTAGATCGGGATAAATTACTTTCACATGAACCGCGGCACCAACAAAACCCCTTATCCTTCGTTACCGCCTGTAACAAAGCACTGAGTGGCGCAGGGTCCATCTTCACCCGCCATCTCAACATACTTCACAGCGACGAAAAACTTAAAATATTTTTTCCTGCTCCCCCCAATATCACATTCCGTCGATCACGTAACATTCGTAACTTACTAGTTTCATCCCCGATCCCGACCAAATCCTGGGTGTTTCCCTTGTGGTAACAAACGCTGCCAAACATGTCATTTCATTAGCCCATGTACATTTATCTCGAGCACCTCAAACTCTTTTATTTTCGAAATCCGACAGGGATTGCACTGCAACTCTTTTAACGTATGCTACCTCATTATGTGCACTAAATGTTGTATTCAATATATTGGAGAAACCTCGAACACCATGAGGGAAAGGTTTTACGGCCATAAATCCGATATTGTTAATAACCATCCTACACCTGTTTCTGCACATTTTAACCTTCCTGGACACGCTTTAGGTACAGACCTCAAAATCGTTATCCTTGAATCGGGTTACAACAGTGACATGAAGCGCAAAAATCGCGAATCCTTTTTAATTGCAAAATTCCAGTCTCTGAAGCCTCATGGTTTGAACATCCACGCAGGCCCACTACAATTATTGAACCCGTAAATATAATTTTTCAAATATATATATATAAAAAAAGATAATGATCAACACACACACACACACAACTCTCCAATTTCCACATTTTCTTCGTTTGTCTCTCTCCTGAGACCACCTCCGTCTTCACTTTCTCACGGTCCACTGGTCACCTTTGTACTCCGCACCTGTGTCCTCCTTCCGTCGCCATAATCCCCCCCCCCTTTTTATCCTTAATTCCTCGAACGTCACAAACAAGTGTTCTCGTTTCCTGTGTATAAGCCCTTGGGCTCGCGATATGTTTCGCTTCTGATACCCCTGCTTTGGTATTTATGTTCTTTTGATTTTTATCTGTGTTTGCATCCTTTCCATCAACCTGTTACCCTCTCATGCCAGAACTCCCCCTTCAACTGTATATATGTGCCTGTACCATGTTTATATTTTTGTAACCTGAAGAAGTGCAGTCTCGTGCACGAAAGTCTTGTTTACCATGTGTAAATAAATAAGTTGTTCCTACCGTTTAATATCACTCTTTGATTTACTCACCACCGGCAACTTGACATCGCCTATTTTTTCTGCCTTCGTACCCACGGTAACTATAACGTTCGCCCTCGTCCGAACGCAATCAAACGCAGTACTGGGAACCATGCTTAACACGTCTCGTGAACGTACAGTCTATCATTGTCCTTTGCGTCTGGTCAGCAAATTCACATCACCCAAGGAGTAATACGAAGAGTAATACGGAAGTATTTTGAGGTTTAGTATGGTTTAGTATTTGTGCAGCGCCACGTGTATATCAGCTGGCTCCTCCTTCGGCAACAACGGTAGTGCGCTTTGACGCCGTTTCCTGTCAGCCACTGATGTCAGCCACTTCGAAGGAACCAGGTGTTTGGCTTATCGTATTTTACTAACAGCTATCCTAAAGGCTTTCCCATCTGCTACATCTCCACCCACCGAAACGTTTCTTATCAGCAGAAGAGCGCAATAAAGAAACAAACCAGGGAGAGATAGTGCAGTGGAAGAATGAAAGGACCCTCTCCACTAACGCTATGCTCTACCGAGGCCGAAAAGTGCGTTAAAGTGCTATCCCATTTAAAACAAATTCTCACAGCGGCATGTGGCACACTGATAATTGTTTATATACTGTGTCGTCGTCCGAGGGATCACCCGTAGAAAAAGAACAAAACAACATGCAGCCATGGCGGGTGATCTGGGACAATACCAGTTCGATTTTACCGCTAATCCGCATGAAAAATACCGCACAAAATGTACAAGAAACACTGAAATACTTAGCAGAATACCATCAAACAACCACTCCCGTAAATGCATACTGTATCATCAGTGATACACATCCCGAAAAATGACAGATAATAACAGAAGAAACAATGCAAAACTAAAACAGGAGTTTGATATACTCAAAAAAGTCATATAGAACAACACAGAAAAATATATAACCTTTAGACATACAAATACAGCCAAGAGGTGGTTTTTCCAAGTCCAATATCACTTCTTACGGCTAACGTGCGCTGCTGTGTGTGGCAACTATGAGACTACGCGGGTTCCGCAGTCCTGTGGTCATTGAAATTCTGCAAGTATATAAGAAAGCAAGCGCACAGGGTCACTCTATTGTCTTCCAGTCGATACCGGGTCATGTGGGCATTAACGAAAACGAGGACGCAGGTCGAACAGCCGCAGGAGCGCACCAGTACACCCGGCGTGTCCCCATCATCTTGTCTCGGGGGGGATCGCCATTACCTCGCCTCAAGCCTCACTGGCCCCAAGATGCACTCTCAATGGCAATGTGACATCACCACCCACTCTCTGCTTTACTCCGTTGACCCCACA
Organism: Ornithodoros turicata; assembly: GCF_037126465.1. Taxonomy (NCBI): domain Eukaryota; kingdom Metazoa; phylum Arthropoda; class Arachnida; order Ixodida; family Argasidae; genus Ornithodoros; species Ornithodoros turicata. Next base: position 121,166,789 of record NC_088201.1, on the reverse strand, counting down.
TTGTCCCTTACTCTCCCCCGCCGAATGCCACGTTCCTTTACCACAGTCTTCCACCGCATGAGACTTATACCCTAGTTACAATAGCGCTCTCAACCACGGTTGAGTCGACCACGGTTGAACTCAACCGTGGTTGAAAGTGTTACACTGCAGCGCCAACCGTGGTTGACTGCACAACCACGGTTGAGTTTCGACTGAGCTCCTCAACCACGGTCGGCTCAACTGAAAAGCAAGATGGCGGACTCCACTTCAGCTACTGTAGTGTCGTCGGAAGCAATAAGTGAGCTGCCGTGCAGTAAAAAACACTTCGTTTGGTCAGATGCCATGACGATGCACTTGATAAACCCCTGGGAAGACAGTGTAGCCGTATCGGGGACCAAAGAGGCCAGAAAAGAAATGCCGCCGATTACGACCGCCTCGAGACAGCTACTGCGGTTTTCGTCGGGAAGCAAGTGCGGGTTAAAATAGAAAACCTGACGATGGAATACAGGTAGGAAACTCAGTTCGTTCATTTCTTGTTTCTGCTTGCTTTGTTGTGTATGTCATAGCTACTTACGCCTATTTTATCCAGCTATGACTCCGTGCGATCAGTGGCGTTTTCGTCGCATTCCTGCGAGCGCGTATAATGTACATGCTGTTTGGTGTCCTTTTCGATGTTTCATACTATTTGGTACAACTGATGACATGTCATACTTGAATTTCCAGCTTCACCTATGAAAACTACAGCCACACTGCACGATTTCGCACTACTACAAAACGACTACTTCAGAAACAGTGATGTCATGATTGGTGAGCATAACCACAGCTGCAATCTGAATCTGTGTGCTGATATGATATGTGGAACTCTGCATCTGACTGATCTGCTTCAGGATGATGAGGAGATATGGAAATGGGGTGTGTACGTCCTCTTCGCTGGAATATGTGTTGCAGTTAGTATATCACTGCTTGTTCTGAACTCTTGTGAACCAAGCATGTGCTTAAAACATGTAGTAGTTTGTAAAGGCATTATTAAGTGGTAAAAAATAAAAGCGCAACAATTTTGAAGTCACTAAAATGATAAATATGGATGAGCATTTACTAAGCTGGAAATCAGTGCCAGTGCTGGCAATGCTGCATGTAATCATATGCATATTACTACTAAGCATAGCAAGGCAACTAGCGGGTGGGGATCCATAGACAGGAGATTTATGTGCAACAAGAAAAGACAATAACAGTAGCTTGTGTGTATTGTATGTCATTTGTTATGCATGCTATTTATCCCCTGTGTATGTGTATGTGATGCACTATAAGCATGCTATGTTGGAAGTAGTCCCGATAAACTTCGAAGGAGTGACAAAACAAATAAAAAAAAACTGCAGAGGAAACATCGAGGCATCTTCCTCAGTAATATGTCGTTTCACTGCATGCTTCACACATTCTTGTGTACCTTCAAGGTTCCAATTGTACACGAACAGCAGGATGGAAACCATTGTTGCAGCATCCCAGCCTGAAGAACAAACAACTGAGCAACAAGAGACAAGTTCGGAACCTGCACAGACCTCACAGAGAAAGTAGCCAAAAAACCAGACTGTGATGATGCAGGTCCTAGAGCTCTAAAAAGCTGTGGAAATGAGAGCTACAAAAGCTGAAAAAAGGAATGAAGGTTTCAAAGAAAAGTACTGAGGCTGCAGGAAGGAGTTAATAGAATGCAACAAGAAACGCTTCGATAAGCAAATTAAAATGGTGCAAGCGTGATGGTGTACTGTGGAAAGAGCTAACATTTCCTTCAGTTCATATTGTGTGTTCCTCAAACTCAAGGAAATGTTTTCTCCTTCAAAGAAATGTTTCATTCGATGAAGACTTATTGTTCAATCATCGCCACCACAATAATTTTCTTTTTTCCATAACAGAGAAATCTTGCATACGTATTTTGGTTTTTAGCTTTATAACAGTGCATTGTCCTTGCAAAGCCTCATTAAATGTATATGTGTAATGTATTATGTCAGTGATTCTCGGCTTTTGTTACTTAAGCTGAAAAAGGGTGATTGCGTGAAAAAAAAAACACAATAAAACATAAGCCCCCCCCCCATATTACCGTAGTTATAAAATCTACTCATAAGGAAACATGACACTAAAATTATCCACTTTAGAGAAATGTACTTGCCTGCAATAAATATGCTGTCATAGTGTTGTAAAACGTTGTTTGATTGATTGAGATTTTAAAAAATATGGAGGTGTTCGGGTCAGCTGCTGCAGAACTCGTGAATAGAAAACAGTAGAAAAACCAACCTCAAGATGACGAAGAGGCAAAGAAGAAAAACCATGCAAAACAAACAAACAAAAAACAAACAGGGTCCGCCTGATGGATGTGTCCAGTAAATGAAATAAGAGTTCAAATGAACATAGACTGTAAAATGTCATTTGTGTTGCTTTCTTCATTTTTTTTTTGTATTTGATAATGTGGACATTTGTTTCTTATGATGGACAGTTTTTGCTTGCTAAAGTTGCAGCTAAGTGCAACAGACATGACCGAACCTCATACAACAGGACACACAGTTGCCCTTGGCAGCAACTTTAACAAGTTCGCGTAAACAATCTCCCAACTCGTAGAGCTAGGGTGACTTTTCCTGACGAGGGAGGGGAATCGTCGATGTTATTGAAGCATGATGGGCGCTTTCAGCACCTCACATTTAAAATCATTATTATTTGCTACAGCAAAAATTTTCAATACTGCACAGTTTTGCTATGCTAATCAATCTAATTGGTTTATGGGCATTTTAATAATTTACTTCACAAGCAAACGCTTAGCGTTTTTCGAGGCCCTTTTTGGTGTGGGGGTGACGCGCTAGATGTCTACTTTATGAAGGCGTTGCTCCATAAATGTGCAATGCGATGGCATCCTGCACACATGCCCCACCTTCAGTGGAAACTGGTGTCGAATGTTGTGGCATTTCCCTAACATGATGGCGGTAGTCCTGCATTCAGTCTTGCACTGTCATTCATGCCTTTGCACATGTTATGTACAATGCAACCTTTAATTATCATGAGTATCATGTCACAGTTATTGATGTCGCACTCAATCCCCTTTAGAAGGATGCAGAGTTGTGCTTTCACTCTCCCAAAGGCATTTTCAACCACGTGTCTTGCATCTGACAGTCAAGCATTAAACTGCCGTCAGAGTATAGCTGCATATACGGCTGCAAAGGAAACGCTTGGTCACATAGGATGACTAGACCCACGATGAACCCTTGCATTGCCTCTATGTACCAGCCCTTGTAGTTGTAATAGTCTGAGCTTTGGTTCTTTGAGAGCACATCTCAATGTGGCATCCGCCCAGAATCTTGAGAGAGCCCTGTTACTCCGTCAAACCGATGTAGGTGGCTCTGCTTGTGTTGTGAGCTTCACAAACTGGGATTGTAGTTTGTCCAATCACTAAGTAAAAGCTCCCAGTAAACATAATTCACAAAATGCCTGCTGACACCAAAAAGGCTGTTCTGCAGGTGCTAATAGGCGATAAAGGGCACCTGCCACTCTTTTGCAAAGGCACAGCCTGCCTCATGTCCGTGTCTCGCCTAGCTATGCTTTGGCAAACGCCCACCATGTAGCTGAACGTTGCACAGGTGACGCGATAGTCCCGTTTCGGTTTAAAGAACTCGTCAGCGAGGTTGGGCAGTATGGTTTCCGACCAAGACGCTGGCCGTCGATAGCCGCGCAGTTGCTTCTCCCTTGTGCACAATCGCAGGGCTGTTGCTGTCAGAATTTTCACCTGTTGCCGTGCTGGTTTCCGCTTTCGTCGCTTATCTATCGCGCGCGCACAGCATCCAGCTCACACTCTGTTTTCCTCAGTCGAGACTGGAAGTAGGGGAGGTATAGAAAAACATTACTGACCCTCTCTCGCACCACGTCGTTCTTCGGTTTGCTCAAACACATCGCTTGTCCAACAGAACGTACACGCACAGTACAGACACGGCAGCACAAGAAATATTTAGACGAAATATGTAGAACTCAACGAGGACAATGACATGTACAACAAAATAAAAGACTAAAAAACGCGGATAAGAAAAATGCACGGCAACGCACGAAAGAGCAGAAGTACAGCAGAAGCGTTCGTGCGAATTAGTGTTCTGAACATATTTCGCCATTCGGCTGAAATGTAAATTTGGAAATGCGAAACAGTAGTAAAAATCCTTAAAAAAATGCGTACGAAATCCTTCCAATACACAGTAACACACATTCTTGGGGCATTATACACCTCTCGAAAGCGTCCAAAGCCTTATCTTTTTCTGACAACGTAATATTTAAAATTGTTATGTGTTTTGGGGTTTCTCTGTTTGCTCATCAGGCGACGCTGCTAGCGCTACTCTCAACTGAGCTCACAGAAGCCCGTGTAACTGATTTCGTTGCTCAATTCACTCAACCGTGGTTGAGCCATTCGACTGCAGTCGACTCAACCGTGGTTGAGAAAGCTAGTGTAACTAGGGTATTAATGTGGCTTTTACACCGGCTTTCAGACACCTCCTCGGTGTCAGCGCGTCCCGGCTCTGTTCCACGTGTAGTGTGCGCGGTGACCTCCATCACATCCTTCTGGTATGCGCACAGTGCGATCGCTAGCGCGCCCTCATGGAAACCGCTTTGCAACGCGTCGATCAACACTCGTTCGACTTTCAAAATTATCGGGTCATCGGACCCCTCACATACAAGCCTCCCTCTGATACAAGGCTTACGAATTGTTGCTGAGTTCCTCTCCAGCACTGGACTAATGGACAAACTCTAATAATGTCACCCTTCCATCATCATCACTTTCTCATCCCTTCCACGAGCGCAATGGGGCAGTGTACCGTCATAACGGCGGGGAATGACCCGCTACATCCCATATATGTGTGTGTGTGTGTGTTACAGCTCACGTGCTCCGTCTTCGGGTTCCTGGCTTCAAAACTGGCACAACAGATGGCTGTATTATTGCACAGTGTCGTTTGACGTTGTTAGGAGTATGCCCGAGTTGGCGAAATTAGGCCTGTCATTTAAATATGGGGATATAGGGGTGGAAACGATATGTATCAGATACATAACGTCATGAAATAAAGGATTAACGAGTTGGGGAATCGGTGCCTTCTGCATTTCCATGAAAGAATGGCTGCTGATTAAAGAAGCCCCGGAGGTCGAACGCACAGATGGTGTGTGGGTATGACACCCGCCGTTACTGGGTCCTTTTCAACAACACCTGTTTAAAGCGGTATTTGTGATTTCAGTTGAAATGAGTGGTACTCTAATATTGTCTTGATTATCTTTGCCTCTGGGTATACGTCAGCATATAGAGAACAATATTGTTGAAAATATACCTTTCGAATACATAAAGGCCGAAACCATTTGACGGTAATGTGTGAACAAACATCAAATGCTCGATTTCCGGTTGCCACCAAATACCTCTCGTCAAGACGCCACGGATGTGACTCAATGTGGCTTCTACAGCTTGCGACACACTAACTCTCCCAGATGCCGACACAGCGGTAATCTGTAAGATCTAAAACATCCTTCGCCACCAATAACAACCTTTCTGAACCACACTCTCAGAGCGTCGAAAACAGCCGGACTCTCGCCCTTTCACGGTCTCACTATGTCAAAATTTCTTTGTTCATGACCAAACACAGCCCACCAACGATGTGCCCTCAACGCACTTCGGAACTTTTTCGACACCGTAGGACTTCGGTCATCACTGTGAGGCAACTCGTTCTTCATATATTTCACCACAGTACTGCCCGTATGGTGTAGATAAACGAAACTGTTGAACAATCATCATGAAAATAAAGTTGTTCGAATGGTTGGCAGAGCGACGTGCTAGCGTAGTACAGTTCTCCCTGAAGTAACGCGATGTCAGATCACCCGGTTGATCGAGGCGTCCTCTGCTCAAGCACTGTGATGAAGTCATTGAAAATGGTCGCTAGTCTGCATGAGCCTAAAAAAGAAAAGTAAACAGCGAGAATGAGCCGAGACAGGCTACAAATAATGACGACTCAAACACATAAGCCTCCAACGCAGAAGTGCAAAGTTCCTTAACACGATTCCCCACCGCGAAATATGGGAAGCCGCTCGAATTTTACAGTCACAAGGCAAGCCTGTACGCTCCCTAATGCATGTCTAGGCAGGCAAGTGTTCCAGTACGGAATAGGCAAACAAGTTTAAGGATGAAGTGAGCATCCTGGCCGACACTTCCAGTCCTTTTCACGCGAACCGAATTATTAGTCCGCAGACCACGCGGCTGCGCAGGGGCATATTGGCTGGAACGAGCGCATCAGCGTAGCAGAAAAACATGCTTTAAATAGACGCAACCACAACGTACCACATCACCCGTGAGCAGTTGAACCATCCGGAAGCTGCTTGCGAGCATGTACTCACAGGAGCGACATACTCACGGAATATTCTAGTGCAAGAATACGTAGCGGAATATGTAGCAGAGGAGACTATCGGCCATGTCGTTCGAAGGACGGCCATAAAGTCCGTATTACTCTCACGGAGGAACATACGCGTAGATTCACCAGTGAGAGTCAGATCTTTCTTTCAGTTTAATCTTTTTCCACATATACTCCACCGTACGACATACACTTCTGCCGCCGATGAATGAGGTGGCTGAGGCCATTTTTGTAGAACTCATCATTCTGCGTGTTCAGGAATTGGTGCACTTCCACAATAACATCGTCGTCGTCCTTTCGAGGCTCTGGGCCCTTCATACGTGCAAACAGGAGGAATTCGCTTCGTGCAAGACCGGGACAATACAGGGGTTGAGGCAAAATTTGTAACTCGTAAGGTGGCATGCTTCTCACTTTCCCTTGCAGAATGGGCCTCGCGCATTGTCGTGGACCAGACGAACACGATTTGTGAGTTCCTCGCGGCGCTTTGCCTTGATGACTTCGCGTACCTTCGTCAGGACCTCACCATAATATTTTGCTGTTACGGTCTGGCTCTCGCGGGCATATTCTGTCAGGAGCATAACATAGCAGTCTGTGCGAGTGACCCTTCACCCCGTGTGTGAACACATACCGCGTAATTGGCGGCCCGATAGCTGAGGGAAAGATCGCATTGGTACGCTGCTCCGAGCACGAAATATGTAAACCGAAACCAGCTAATTACTTGAAAAAAATCACAAATTGTCGATGCGTTTTTTTGTTTGTTTTTTTTCTGGAATATTCTGCGCTGGAGGTTCTGGTCAACAAACAACACAGACTCCGAAAGCGACCAAAGTAAAATTTGAAGATTATGAGTTTTATTTAATTAATGACCGTATGGGAGGGAGCCGTTTACTGTTCAGTTCTTTGTGATGTCTTCGGGCTGACCACTGAAAAGAAAGCTTTTCGGTATCCGCCTTTTTACGAGTTATTCAGCTGGGGGACTTTCGTGAGACTCCCGGTAGCGATATTTACAATATATTTATTGGAGTTAATAGCACGCAATCTCATTGCAGGTCACTCCTGAAAAATGCGCTTCTATGGGGCGTGTGCAGTTCTTGTGCTGTGCCTTCTTCAAATTGAAGCACGCAGTGAGTATTGGCACGCCTGTTCAACAATACGAAATTTTGTTCTATCATCTGTTAGCAAGTCGAGGGAACTGTGTAAGGACCTGCGCAAGGATGTGGATACGTAGAAGGCAGACAGAGGGCGTGAAAGACATGGGTCAGTGAGCGTACTGGGCTGACTTCAGGTGTAACATTAGTGACAACTGCCGCTCAGTCTTCCAAAAACGCAGGGGGAACCTGAGTCAGAAAAGTAATCAGAATAGCCATTGAGAACATAGCCTCGTTTTGCTAGCATTCTTACCCTCTTCTGAGTCATTTTGCTGTAAAGCAGTATGTTATAATTTAGTTAGAGTATTGATCTTCCCTTGTTGTTTCTATATAGGTGTGCCAGGAAGAGACGTCTGTGAGCTCCCCCATACTCTAGGAGACGTCTATTGCGAGGCCTACTTTCCAATGTACACATACGACTCTACTTTGAACCGATGTGTTAGGTTTGGGTACGGTGGCTGTAACGGTTCAGCCAACCGATTCCAAACCCTGGAAGAGTGCGAGGAGAGTTGTCCGAGTACGACACGTATGTACATGTTTTCCTTCTCTTTTTTTTTCTCGTTTTGTTGTTGTCTTTGGTAAAGGGACAGTAAAGCACAAAACGTTGTACTCGCTAAATGAGACATGCTGTTAAGTTGCAAAAGAAATGAAAAACGGTTATCCCTTGCGCCGTTCGCGATTTTAGACAGAAGAAAATCGCAATTTGCACTCTTCCCCTTCTATACTGCTTAACAGGCGCATAATACTGGGCGACCTCACACTGGTGTATTGAACACATCCATGTCAAGCCCCTTGTGAAGGAGAGTGGAAAAGCGCAGCTAGGGCTTTCCTTCGCGCTTATAGGGAGTGTCACAAGTGTCCCCGTCGGTTTCGCAAATATAGTATTGTTTTACTGCTGCATCGTCGACGACAACGCCGAAAATCTGACGCTGATTTCGATAGATAACGGACTATACTGCTTTTCGTTCTGAAGTTAAATAAGGCTATAGATATTAAATTAGCAAGGAGATGAGTGCATGTATGCGCGACGTATTTTCCGTAATTTTCACCATCTTCCTTTCTCTCACCCACAGCCTTCCCTCCTTCGTCGCCTCGCACACCTGATAGTGGTCGATCCCGCAGGACCACATGATACTTCTTTTTTGGTATGGTGCCCCTCGAGTGCTAACGGCACCTGGATGTCGCTCATCTGGCGGTCACTCATATACGAAAGGGTCTTATTACACTTGATTGTGAATTAAAGACATTGTACGAGATCCGTACGACGAAACTGGTGTGCAGAATGAATTATTTGGTGTCGCTATCGCTTTGGTGTCGCTGAAGGGGCGAGCCTCGTCAAGCCGCCTCCGCTGCTTTTTGCTTACCCCTTTTCACAGTAATATGAAGAAACTTATTATTATTACTATTATCCCATGGCTTTACAATTACTGTGCACCATGAAAGAGACTATCAACTTCCGATCCCCCTATTTTTATTGTATTTTTATTATTTTTTGCGATTTTGTTTTGTCACGGAAAGCAGTTGTTCCTATTGAGAAACCCCCGTGCTCCAATTTTTTCCGAGGAAATTGCTCAGTTCTGTAAATAATGGAAAAAAAATGCGCGGTTGAAGTGCCTCCTTCGCATTCGTCCTTGCTCTCGCCGACACTCCTCTCATGCCTCCACCAACTTTTCGCGCCTGTCAGATCATAGGTAGCACATGACATTGGGCCGACATCGACACAAGGTTGGGCATGTCTAACCAATGTTGACCCGACACTGCCAACTTCCAGCTGACATGACAATTAGTGAGGCAGTATCGGCTGGACCTTTGCTGAATCTTCGCTGAATCTTTTTAAAATACCTTGTTTTTCTGGAATATTTTATTTGAGCAAACAACGCAATACTTATTCTTGATGACGAAACATTGTTTCACGTCACTATTCGCAAGCCAGTTGCTTCTATAGACTATCGGCTCAAAGTAGGTTTGAAGTTGGCAATATCGCGTCATGTGAAACCGATATCCTGCCGATGTGTATCCAAAGTTCTAATTTGTTGCCTGTGTTTTTATCACTAATCTGTGCTGTGCACATTACAATGAACCGGCGAACACTTCAGAGAATGATAATGCTGCAAGGTCCAGACTACGCAGTAAAAAGCTTTCTGTGGAGCAGGCTCAATCACGATACCTGAGAATCCAACAAGATTTTACAAGCGACACACAGCGTATTCTACATGTGGATCTTGCAATTGAATGTGTCCCGCCTATCTCACCGAAACGTTCCTGCTAGATGTCAGGTAAACAGCTAGATGGCAGGTTACGTGTCAACCTAAGTTACTAAAGAAATCAGTAACGCAGACATTACAATGCGTAGTTCATTTCAACATTGCAGTTTGTATACCATCTTAAGCACATCTTTTCTGATAATGTGTGTTGTGGTTTGCTATCACAGAGAGACAGTCAACTTATTTCTCTATCAGTGAACAGATGATGCAATCAACTGTACGTCGTCTGCCACACTAAAAGAACAGAACAGGGACAAAATGGCAGGTCACAGGTCAGAACACTCAAGAAATTGGCCATATGTGGTTCATTGCACTGCGACAGGGAAACTAAAAAATGGGCAGGGCGCGTATTGTGCTGTTCACTAGTTTGTATACATCCCAACTGCATCTATCCGGATGTTCTCTCGTTGGATGGTACAACAGAGACGGTCCTCTTCTTACTTTATCAGCAGACGTCGCAATTATGCTAAAAACAGTGAATAGGAGCTAAGTGGCAGGTTACGTGGCTGACTAAGTCAGAGTATCCAAGAAAGTAACCATTTCTAATATGTTGTTCATCGTCACGTTCAGGAAAACTTTTAAAAATGGACAGGACGCGTATTGTGCTGTTCACTAGTTGGTATATATCCCAGGAGATAAGTGGTAGGTTACGTGGCATGTAACGAGAATGAGTTCTTTTTGTTTTCATTTTTTTGGTAACGAGTAACACATTTAGTTCTTTTTCCACGAGGTGATGAGTAACAGTATTTACTTCCTTTCTGTATGTAATGTACGCATGTCTACCTGATGCTGTCTTGCCAATTGGTATCGCAGAAACAGTCAACTCCATAGTTGAGGGAGCTTGCGCTGACGCCACAAAATGTGTGTTGCAGTAAAAAGCTAGATGGCAGGGTATGTGATAGTCTACGTAAGTTGCACTTCTCAAGAAATCACATACAAAATGTATCAGATATATGTAGTTCCTTATTCATGGTTGGAGCTGCCGGCGCTATAGGAGGAATGCTCCATCCTAGTGTAATTGCATTTGATGCAGCACTAGTATTGCGACATTGCTGTGTCCGCTCAGCCAGACATCCCATTCCAGAATCCTTTATTGATAGCGATCATCATGGTGCTTCTTACACTCGCGCGCTATCGGCTCTGCGCGACACGACAGACATACCCTCGTTTAAAGCTCAGCTACGGCGATTTTCGAGTGTTACAGAATGGAATGGTACTCACACGATGTGTTCATAAGGGAACACTAATTATGTATGCAAAATAGTTATCAAAAACTCCTCGCGGTTTTCCGAAAAAGTGAATTTTTAGTTTCACTGACATCTCGTCTTGTGACCCGCAAACCCTGTGTCGACGATTCGTGGTCTGCCCGCGGTCCGGCTTGGCATGACTTTTGGCTTGGTGTCTTCCGCCAAGCCGGCCAGTTTCTTCTGCCGAGCCGTCTGCTGCGCAGATTCACATTGGGGAAGTGATAAACAGTTCGCTATTAGAGAGCCAGCATATTTCTGGACTTCACTGAACCCACGAGGAACATGAGTTTTGCTTCCTTCGACTGCAAAGCATTTGCTAGGCCAGTACAGACTCCCTGGTATCCTTCGTGTTTTGTGCTGCGTGCCGAGAATGCGTGAGCGTTTTGCTCCCGTCTGCAAGAACACTTCAGCATGCAGTTCCAATGTTTCAAACTACAATTTTCCGAAAGGCAAAAGAGAAAGCTATTGACTGCAACAATCGGTTACAACTCCGACTGGGTGCCACCTTCGATAGCAGCGATTTGATCTGTTCATTTCGCTCATACGAATGTTACGGAAGCAATGCGCAACTTGTTTCACAAGAAGCCGAAGATGTCTCGTCCGGGATGCTCTGCCAACCTTATCTGCAGCAGGAGATTGCAGGGGCAGGACTGGGCACCAGATAAAGGTAAGACGCGTAATGTTAGACAAGTCAGTCATGCGGTGCAAATGCCATCACGTAGAAGGGAAAAATACGCTATCTGTCAGTTACTGCTTCATCCTTTAGAGATTAGGCTCCAGCGGGTGCATTCTCAGTACAGATTTGGAATTGCCTTATTTGTTAAATGGTTTCGCAGGCATTCTGGCACCACCGAAAAGCTTGCACTCCACGTCTCAACTACCACCGTCTCGGTTTCAAGCTGAAGGCTGTCACCAGTGCCAACCAGACGCCCCTTCAAAGTTCATCTGTTTTTGTTGACGGAACAGTGACACCTGGTACTGAGACATTTGATTTTCTGATTAATCAAGTGCATTCCATCACTTGTGCTTGACTTGTGTTCGTATATTCTTGCTATCGCTCGTTAGCTTAGAGCAACCTTAGAGCCTGAGGTGCTAACGCTTTCAGAGTACATTTAAGCAGTATCATCGTATCACATGCACGGCAGCACGGCAGCACATCTTGTGTACTTCGAGAGGTATAAATTCAATGTTGGCTCAGCTGTTGTATTTTGGTCACAAATAAGGTGTTCTTCCAGAGCGCTCAAGGGCAGTTCAAGCAGTTTCATGTGTGCAACAGCACATACTTTCTCTCAGTTTTGACTAAAGTAAATCGAAATCTTCCAGTTGATGTCTTTCGGTCATAAATTATGTTTTTCGAGACATTCAAACAGCATCATGTGTGCAACAGTACATACTCTTTCTCAGGTGATCACCTGAGAAAGAGTATGTTATTACTTCGAAGTAAGGTAAATCTGTCCGCTGTGGTGTTCTGGCACTGCAGCAAAGCCTGTGTTGCATTCAAGTGGTATCATGTATAAAAAAACTTGTTTTATGCCTTTCTGTAGCTGCTGTACTAATATTGTGAGTACAGAGACATTCCTGGCAGAACATATCGGAGCATCTTGTGTGCCATTGTTTGTATGATCTGCAACAGTATATTGATAATGTTAATTATTCAATGACTTCAGCTAACATTTACATTCTTACTTCCAGGTAAACCTGTCACGCAGATGCCGTACCCCTTGGTATGCATAGTTCAAGATTGTACCGAAACAATCCACCTGGAGCATTATTCTTCAATTGGCAGTGGCATTCCTATCACAACACACCACATATTGCGTGTCTATGGTGTGTGTACTATGCATCAAACCTATTCTCAGGTATACAGGCCAGCTGGTACGCAATTACAACATGAAACAACTGACACAGAGACCGTAAAGTCATGCCTTTTCCTCCGCGCCTCGGGTTTCATGTTGTTATCCTCACATGCAGCTCAATTAGCCTTTGCTGTGCAGCATGGGCAAAAGCACATATTGTTTGTGGTAACATGACACGGGACATAAATACAGTGAAACCTTCCTATGTTGGACACCCGCGTGCAGCCGAAGCGTCTCCTACTTATAGAGGTGTCTGAGCTGCAGAATATGACGGCAACAAAAAATGGAAAAGATCACAGGTGTGAGAAATATCCCCCTTCTTCAATGTAAGGTCCAGTAGTACAAAATCTGTCCATCTTTTCAATGTGGAGCAATTGTCTCTTCTATTTTCAAGTGCACGTCTACACTTAATTAAAAGCATATCTATGTTTATTTTATTGATTAAAATTTTATTATCTGGTTTAGAATGCTATAATCTCCACCTGTCGTGAGAATTATTGTTTTGATTTTGTTTCGAGTATTCACTCGACTGATATTCCATGAGTTGTGAACTTACTGCCTGAAATAATTATTGTCGTGTATGTGTTTCAATTGTTCGCTCGATTGACATAAGTAAAAATGATCTCTGAGTTGGGAATGCCTCATAACTCTGAGTTGCATTTCACATTTGATATTTCTGTGTGGTTCATTAGAAATTTCTATTGCAAGATATTACAAAAATTGATGTAATTAAATGTGTTTCTCGTTTTTGATTGAATATCGTTGCTACCAATTAATAATTTGGACTTACTCTACATGTTCAATAACAATATCGCATCTCTACAAACTTAGTCGACTTGACAACCACTTTGACGAAAGATTTCCGTTTCAACGCAAGCAGCACAATGTACTGAAAGTCGAGTGCAATAGGGGTGGACGGGTAGGTGGAAGGCCTTGAACAGACTCGTGAAACTAAAGAACATTGATAAGACACATACCGTCCAACCCTATTGCACTCGACTTTCAGTACATTGTGCTGCTTGGGAAGGAAAGGATGCGAAAAGATAGTGATCCCCGCGAGTGATATCGGCATCTATTTGCGCTGCACAATAAGATATATCGCCTTTGAACTCCCCCGTTTGCTGGACGAAGTAATATAGCCCCTAACCCTTTGTGTGATAAAGCATGCACGGTGCTATGGTCACATAGATAGAGACATAAAGTCTCCCGGCTTTGAAGAAAAGAGTGAAAACAGTGTATATTTTCTACGTCTTGGATACCTCCACCAAGGTTCGTAGTGTTTGTTAGAATGAAAATTGTATATTGGTCGATTTTATGATGTTTCAATGATAGATTATTTTCCTCGTTGTTGTTTACGTGTCGCCGCGTGTTCCTCTGTTCATCAGCGTTATGCCTGTGCTATATTGTAATATTTCACATATTATTTCTATATGTGTTGGATGGTGCGCAGGTTTGGCTCTCTATTAATTGTAGCTGTTGATTGTGTTGTTTCTCGTTATTTCCTTACGTCTATACTATTCACTTAATAAGAAATTGATTAATTAAAAGTTGAGTAATGTTGGAATATGAAACTGAGATTCCCTATTGCGCTCGAAATGTTATGACAGATTTTCACGCTATTGCAATGATGGCTTTCAGCTGTTTACTTAATAAGAAATTGCTTAATTGTGTAATGTTGGAATAATCAACTTATCTTCCCTATTGCGTTCGAAAATGTTCATAACTGTCACAAAACAGGCGTACGCCTCCTGTCTTCAACAAATCAGGGCAGATATTATTAGAGCTGGTTGTTGCTAGGAGCGTGCTATGCGGTAAAGTTCATTTTTTTATGTATTTTCTGTGTTGGATTCATAAAACAAAGTAAGGTTTTTAGTGACTCTTAGAATGAAAATTGCATAGTGTTCGATTAGATTATGTCATGAGGATGATTTTATGATGGTTAAAATGATAGATTATTCTCCTCCTCTGTTGTTTTGATTAACCAGTGTAGTGGTATATATTTTATTTGCTCTTGTGTTCTTGTCCCATGGTCTTCCATGGTCTGTGCTGTTCACATTTAATTACATACAACTATCAGAACTTCCCGCTATTGCACTGATGGTTCTCATGTATAGGAATATTAGACTTCTTAAAATACAACTTGTAATTTTGTTTGTAATCATATTGATTAAGAATATCTGCTTTGATTAAATGTTGTGACTGTTTCTCGTTTTGATATGGTATTGTGTAGCTATTATTTCCCTACATGTTGGGGAATACGTCAGTTAGGTTCTCTATTAATGTTATGTGTTGATTCGAATTATTTCCTTATGTCTGCGCTATTCACTTCATAAGAAACTAATTAATTAAATTTGTGTCACGTTGGAATATTAAAGTTAGCTTTCATATCATGCTCCAAATTACTTACATCTATCAGGTTCTCACATCTCAGACATTTTATAATAAAATTGTAATTTTGATTGTAATTGTATTGATCAAGAATATCTTCTTTGATTAACTGTGCTATCCCTTCTGATTCATTGAAAACTTGTGTGGTTACAGTTAATAAAAAATAGTGTTTCAATGCCCAGTTTCAGTACCCCCGTTCAATGCTATTGTATCATACCTTTAATAAGTATTGTTACGTGTATTGTATTGTGTTCCTTCTGCTTAAGATTTTTTGGATGGTTTTTCCAATTCACACAGAGTCACAGCATAATTCCTTGCACTATTGAAATTTAAGAAATATATTTTCACTTGTACTTTTGTGTATGGCTATCCTTTGCATGTCTCTGCATGTAAACCGCTCACCTGTTGTATCGGAAGAAATATGTGAAGTCGGCCCACGTATGGCCAAAGAAGTCTGCCCAGCCTGAAAAATACGGTACGATGAGCGCAGGCGCAGCACTCCTCCGCCGATAAGCGCGCGGACAACCCTCCGCACACGCGCCGTGCGGGGAAAAATACGCGCAGGGCTCAGGGCAGGGGTCAGGGGTCCAGGTTTCTAACTCTCACCCATGTTAATAGGACACCCCTTGTTACTACTCCCATGTAGTTTCAATGGGAGCCTGCCCGTGCAATGAAATCATGGGGAGTTGTCCGAGGTAGGGAGGTGTCCGACTTTGGAGGTTTAACTGTACTATAGAGCATTCTACATCATGTAACCTAACAGTTGTTCACGTTTGGATATTTTAACCATGGAATTTACCCTGCATGCACCATACCATGTCCAAACACGAACAACTGCTAGAGAGCAGCATGTACTGTTTCCGTATAGCACTTATGGCTTGCGTCCTGTGATCGGAAACAGTGGTGTCTTCTTCCTGCGACAACCAGTAAACTACAGTGAAGATTTAGAAATACTGTGTCATACCATAAAGCACTATGGGAAATGGCAGTTTGAAAAACTGGATAAGACTGTCATTAGAACGGGTGACATGTTCTACGGTGAATTTTTTTACAGTGTGTGCTGTACCACGTAATGCACTGCAGGCCTACCACAGTATGGTAACGGTCTGAATACTGATTTGCTGAAAAAAGGAACGTGTGCGTTTCTTGTAGTAACTTCCCCTTATGCAACGTTCTACAAAAATGTTTTCAGCTAATAGGGAGGGAGAGGACATTATTCTGGAGTCTCGTTAACCTACAATGTGTCGTGTGTGAAGGTCATTTTGAAGAGTGTAGGTGGTACAAGATTGTGTTCCCACATTCTTGGCAGTGTTGACTAATAACCATAATAAATAGAGGGCACATTTGTTGGTTCATATATTTGTGTCATGGCAAAGTATGTAGGGATACATCTGTCTCAACATGCAGGCGCCAAAACTTCTTTTTATGCCTAAAATATGACAAGTAGTTGTCTGTTCAACACCAGTAATCATGTGCCGGCCTCCATGACATGTCTGTGACATTCCAAAGTGATTAACATGTCCCACAGATGTGTGCAATGCTGAAGATGACTGCGTACCTTCTATGGATTCTTGATTCTAGAAAAGTACTGTGTGATTTGCTAACAGCGCCTGGCTGTACCTTCACAAATCTACATAAAAAATATGTAAAGTTTGCCGAAGGAAACATCATGAAGGTCCATAGCGAAAAACCCTGAGACGAGGGATAGGAAGGGACATACACAATGTCTCAACATAGTGTGTGTATGTCCCTTCTTGTATCTCCTCTTCAGGTCTCGCCATCATGGACACTATCACCAGCTCGCTTGCTGTTGAACTGTTCTTACAACGATAAAGGTCACTTTCATGAACTGCATGGCAGCCAACACGCTGCCAATGAAAAGAATAATGGAATGAACTCAATATGATCCTTAGGCTGTGCGTGGTCATTGCTTTCTGACAAATGGTGACTTAGAATTTCAGGACATTGCCTACAGTGGTAGTATTCTTGTGTTCTCACCCTTGACGCCCATTGTGTGTCATCGGTCACCTGTAATCTGCTAATATGCACATAGCTAAAACAAAGTATATTTGTATTTCATTGAATACAGTTGGTACAGCACATTGTTTTTTACATGTTCTTTGGAAAATGTAAATAAAAAATTCTCTACTCTGCAAGTCTCCGGTCAGCTCTACAGAGCAGCTTCGAATTTCACTAGAAGACACGTGTGAAACCTAGACCAAACTAGTGTTGAAGGTCCATATAGGTCATAGATAGATACTATTATTATTATTAGATCATAGGTCAGGCTTAGGTCCTGGTTGGTAGCAACGAATTTGAATCTTATTAAAAATTGGTGCAGGAGGTGACCAACATAACTAAATACACCAACTGACTCTCACAAATTTTGTGGTGTTATACTTTTGAAAAAACATTAATACGCTGCAGTGGTCTTTTCTCTTTTGTTCCTTTTAACCAAGAAATATTAGGTCTTCAGCATCACCAGCCTTAGTTGCTGAGCATGCAGTTATTTACGTTGAGCGCTGCAGTTTCATATTTGTTTCTCTGGACAAGCAAGCCCGCTTCCCCATTTTGATAAGGGTCTTTCAGCTTTGACAGGGCATTTGTGGACAAGGAAAACATTTGGACTCTTGTGTATTTTGCTATGAAGTGCACCGTAGAAGGCAGAGGACACCATCAACCATTTCCACCAAAGTTATTACATTTGTGATAAAGTAGACATACCTCTTGTCACTGACTAATTTGGTGGCAAAGTTACTTGAGTGGCAGTTGTGCAATTTTAAGCACATGTTTAAAACAAACAGGATATGGGAAGTGCTGCCTGGTTGAACATGTGGAGTACCCAATATAATAATTGGGGGTTTATGTCGCGAGACAACTGAGTGTGGAATACACAGCACAGTGTAATGTTCCTTATTCTGGCAATGTTAGCATGGTTCAAGAAGTGGGAAATGTTGCACTACCCTTAATAACATCTGGTGGGCCAGCTAACAGGATACATATACCCTGATCTGAAGACACTATGCCTAACTCAAAAGCAATATGAGATCGACCCGTACGTGTTTATTTGCGAAACTATTATGAATGAAATATGGCCTGTATGGTATAGAACAACGCGCACACTCAAGTAAACAAGCAAAAAATACGTAAAAGGGCTCTCGATCTACATGCCGCGATGCGCTCTACGAGATAAACAACACACTACAAAACTACATCCAACATTTTTTGTGCGGGGAAACTCTAATGAGCACTTTCATATAACCGAATGGTTCAACGACGAATGGTTCAACGAATGCAGGTCGAGTGGTCACGATACATTCCTACGTCGTTCATTGCAGTCGCACTATGATGCTGCACAATATATGTATCTCGTGTAACAAGCCTGGTAATCACGCGATGCGCATGGGCAGAAATACGGTCTTCTTTCTTTGAAGACCAGTCATCTGCAGGTATATGCTCAAACGATCAAGCCTCACGTTGTTGCTCAATCGCTCCCATTCCTGCACTTGTAGTAAAAGCAGTAGACGAGTTGACGTGAATGGCAGCTGAACGGTTGAACTGCTGCGAAGTTCTCGAGCACATAATCGCAATTTCACGCCAAAAATGTTGTTGAGGTGAGTTCGCGGTTGTTGTTTCCATCGTTCAATAGTTTTCGGGATTACCTCGGACGAAACGCTCATCGTAGCCGGCGGCCATAACTGGATTTCCTCGCAAACGGGAGAAGACGCCAGGGAAGTCAGAGAAAGCCTCAGCTTTCATCCAATCAGAAGTACGATTATCTATCCACGTAGATGAAGCAGGTTTATCCCATCTACGTCACAAAAATGGCTGCGCCCATGGCTTGTTTTGGTTTCTTTGATGAATCAATTTTCGTAATAGGAAGACAAAATTGAGAAACGAAGGTGCCTTTCGGGGGCAGTTGGATGTGCTCGTTCTGAATATCACAACCGTTTCAACACATCGGGAAATCGGCGTAGCTGACCAATAAACGGAAAGATGACACACTGCCTATTTTTGGTAATGTGCTGAGTTGCATGGTCCTTTCACGGCAACACTGGTCCACCCGAAGAACGCCAAGGGGAGACCACTTCAGTGGCCTGACAAAAAAAGTCCCTTGTGCTCTAGAACGAGGTAACTCGTACTTGTGAATCATGAATCTCATTGGCGCGTGCAATAGTCGTGCTGTCAAGCAGGTAGCACGACCCTTGCTGCGCTTTGTGCCCTGTACTCCTGTTCTCAACAGATGTTGGAGTGTGCCTCATTTCCGAGAATCTCCTCCTGATCTGTGACAAAGAAGAGCTTATTGTTCGCAGAATGCGCTTCAGTTACCCAGGTGAGATTCGAGAGGAAAAGCACTAAATGAATCCAGTGGGCCGTGTTGCAAGCAGTCTCAAGCAAGATATATAAGGGAATATGTATTATGTACAAGCTGCGTTGTCCCGTAAAGTTCACCCATTTCTTGGCTTCCATTTCATAGTTCAGCAGCCTGTTGGCGTATTGGTTGTGCGCCCTGTAGAGGGCCAGGGAGGCAAGTATCCTTGTAGCAACGTGTACAATGAAGTGTTCATAAAGTTGGTATGGGAGATGCTGCTTGAGTGCTACTGGACCAGCGTAAAGTAGAAAGGTGCGGAACTCAGTGGCTTTCCACATCTCCACTTCGTCAATGTATCTGGGCTTCCTCCGGAATATCGAAGGGAAGTATTCGAGGAAGGACTTCAACCTTTCGCTGACGGTGTGCTGATGCTTCGCTGCAAACTTCCCTCTTCCAAACTTTCCACCTATCCAAATGTGAAGCAGTTTCTCCATGACCCATAAGCAAAGGAGATGCATATAGTCCAAGGGGAATATGGAAATCATGTCCACATTCAAACAGAGGAAGGGAGATTCTCCAACATGATGACCCGGGCACGTCTTATGGCGGAATTCTCCATTGGTATGTAGAGGACCATCCAAATGAAGAAAAATAATTCTGTAGTCTTGGTGCGCTTACCTATGTGTACAACGCTCACAGCCATAATAAGCATTCTGGGACTTGATGCATTTCAGGAAACTACATGCCACAGCATCACATGTCACAGCTTCCAGTGTTCCATTCAAGTTCCTGCTATTGACTTGCATGCCTTTCATTGTCAGTGCTTGCATCCCTTCAAGAAACGGTTTCAATGAACCCAGGTCCGGTGGCTTTCCAGAACCACAGAAGATACTGACAAGGAAGGGCAGTTGGTGGTATTCATTTGTCACGATACAGACAATTTGCCAAAAGCACGTTGAGGAACTCTTAGACAATGGGGGGGGGGGGGCATGAATCTTCACTTGCAATTTACTATCATTAGGTACAATGCCTACTTGCACTGCTTCCAGAATTCCAGTTTGTAGTCCAAAATGCGCAAATGTGGCATCATTTTGCAGACAAGCTTTCCTTTGACTACCCAGTATCGTCCTGGCGTCCTTGGATGCGTCATAGCCAAAGGAACAGAGTAGTGCAGTGAAGTCGTTAACGCATGCGTGTGATAGGTTGTATTTGAAAGAAAGCTCAGCTAGCTAGTCTCCTCGTCAAAGTTCCTTCAGAATTTTTCTCGTGATTTGAAGAGACAACACTGTTATGATTTGGTTCACAGCGTCCTGAAACTCCTTTCGCGATGTTCTATAATAAGTCCACCTCGACATAATGAAGGTTTCTCCTCTACCAGTTGCAGGCACACAAGTCGCATGTCAGGACATTCTTTCACAAGACAAAAGAAACAGCAGGCACACACGCGTGACTGATAAAACCCACACAACCATTGATGTCCAGATGACGTCCTGAAATGGTGAGAATATCTTTGTCGGAGAGTGACATAAATAGGATATATTCTGGATGTCTAATTGCGATGTCCGTTGGGACAATAAAACCGTATACCCTGCAGATATCCTACAGTCATCCTACAGGCTGATGCCTCTTGCGAAATCCGAATTTCCTATCGAAGTCATGAATTCCCAAGCATGTGGTAGGTGTAATTCTCTTCCGACTTTGCATGCCACTTTAATAATACAATGTACGTATTGTATAGAAAAAGACAAAATAGCTCAAATAAATGAAATGGATCCACAAACTAAATTGTATGTGTCACATAATGGCTAAGCTCTATTGACATGCTTCACAAATATTTTAATAATTAGCCCAAGACTCATTTTATTTCTGATTACTTAATTTTATGTTTTTACGTAGTCTTACATATGAATCTATTGGATGATTCATTCTTTCTGGCATAGGGTACGGAGCCTTGCCTCGGATCTCACTAATCGATGATTTCACACTAACTGCGTGTCGTTCCAGACAGCACAGCACACAAAAGCTTGTGTACAATACCATATTAAAATGGTTAATGTCAAGTGCATCGTCGTATGAACTGCGGTTGTACAGTTCATTGACAAATTTCACTGCAAGATTTGTGCAGAAACGTCAGAGCAGACAAGTCGAAGTTACACAGGGATTGAAGCATTCCTCGTGACTCATTGTTGGCGTATTTTGTAAGGTGAAACAAATCAGAAGATGTCAAAGACTGAAAATGGTAGAAGTGCAAGGGTGCAGGCGAGCTGGTGCATTGTAAAAAACGACGATAAAACCCGAGACAGGGAACAGAAAAAGACAACACGACACGTTCTCAACACGTTATGTCAAAGACTCATCAGCACAGTTAGAGAGCTCGGATATCAAGTGACTTCAATTCTCCACTGCCATAGGGGGAGTTCAACTAATGCAGTGATTGGTTTCTGTGTCTTCAACACACTATTTTGGAAATTGTCGTAGTTGCGCAAACGTGTGCAAATAATTCATGCAATAAAAATAAATAAATAAAATAATAAAACAGATAAATGAAATAATAAAATAAATATATACCCGAAAGTTTACAAAGTTGTGCAAACAACTCCACGTACCTTAGTAGGTTGCAAAATATGATTGTCCTCTTCTGTACCCCCGTCCGTAAGTCCTCCGACCGTATATAAATGTGAACGTCTTTTCATTTGTTTAGTGAGGTGCTCCGTTATGGATTTTGTACCCGAAGCCGTCTCTATTACGACAAAGGGTAAGCGGCGTGTGTAGGAGAGTTGATCAGTGACGTTTCCAAGTAGAGTACATCCAAGGTAAATTTAGCCAGGTAGCGAAGCCGAGAAAAAAAAACAAATCTGACCCGGCAACACTGTCATCTGCGTGACTCGAGCGATCCTGCGTGTTGGTATCCCAGGTACGGTCGTAAACAAAAAATATTTACGACGCGCGCATGGGTCTTGTATAAACTAATAGTTTATTCATAATTCAAGTATAGGAAAAGCTATCTGTTGCCCCACTAGTACACATAAAAAGTTGTCCGAGCCCGCGTGTGGGGTCTTTTGGGCAGTGATTGTGCAGGCAACAGGTGTTGCGCCGCTGCTGCAGCAGCGAAGAATCATGTCTGATCGCGTTGATGAGCCGCACGCCATGGGCACAAATATTTATGCTGTGTCTTCACTGTAACACGCGAAAGATTGGAATGAGAAGAATAGTGGGAAATTTCGAGCACGGTCAGAGCACGCTGTGGATCTTTCCAGAGCACTCTGCATCCACGGTTTCCTTGATACTGTGTTCCCGGTGCCTGAAGTTCGGCAGACGTCTGAGCGTGGCGAGTTTCTTGCGGAGGACTATGGCAAGCAAGATGTCTGCACCTTTTGGAAACATAACACCAGTGGATATCCTAAGCTGGGTCATCTAGCGGAGGTCTGCTTTGCCCGGCCCCTTCCGGTGGCGTCGAACGCCCTTTTTTCGGTGGCCGGTGCAATACAAAGGGCGCGACGGTCCTCACTTCTCCCGACTACAGTGCCCTAGAACAGTATAGTGGAAAGAGCGGAACCGGTTTCAGCCCGATAGCCGAGGAAGGACGAGCGGACGGTCGCTGCTGGTTTGGGTGATGCTTTGGTGACTCCGAAAGAAGGCGATGTGTGACGCATCAAAATAGTGAAGCTTCCTGTAAATTTTGCCGGTATTTGAGTGTGCTGGTCCTCGATGGAGAAGAAGAAAAAGAAGTTAAAGACACATTGCTTCGCGCCCCGTTGCAAGACTGGCTACCCGGGTAGCTCTCTGGCGAGCTCAACAGATGTGGGCTTAAGGGCCCACGCCAGCACACTATCCTTGATAGACTACTTAACACGGCACGTCGGGTATAAGTTCATCGTGACATCACGAAGTCAAGATCTGCTTGACATCGTTTTTGGCATCCTGAGGCAATCCTCAGGCTGTCACATCCAACACCACAACAGTTTTTGATAACTTGTTTCTTGCCTTAGCTTTTATAGTATGGCAAAATCTGTTGCAAATGGAAATGTGGAGCCTGGTGTGTTGGATGCTCTGCTCAGTACAAACGGCATAGAGGAATACAAATGCGCAAAGCAGGCGCTGATAGGCAAGTTCATTGGAGATGGTGACCTCAGCAGTGCCGAACTTGTCATTGAAAAGTCAACAGACCATGTCGCATGCGTATCATCAAGAAGCGACCAGAGTCGTTTTTATATAGCCTGCTATGTTCCCCGAACATTCTTGTCTAAATCAAAGTGTGACATGCGTAGAAAGTTGTTGCTTAGTGTCCCCTGAAGTCGCTCATCCACAGGCTTCGTCTGAATGTGGCCTTCACTCTGTTCTATCGCTAACAGCTAGGTTGTGAGGCTAGCCTTTGTTCAGCGACTGTGGTGTACTTGCCAACATAGAACACATACTCCTCCGCTGCCGGACCTATATCAATGAGAGGCGTACACTGCAGTCACAGCTTATTGCCACTCTTCGCTGCCGCCCCTTCAACTTGTCGAGCACCCTCGGCCCTTGGGACACCGCGGTCCACTCCAGCGCGGCCGTCATGTAGTTGGCTTTTTTGAGGCGACAGGCCTAAAGGACTCATTGCTACCCCAACAGCGCTCCCGGACATTCCCAACATCACGATCAGGATCGCTATCGCCGCTCCGATCATTCACGTCACATCTCATCGTCATCGCTCATCATTGTCACCACTCATATTAGACCACCTAGTTGTGGGGTAGCGTTCCACTCCTAAAGTGGAAAACCTCCCCACTTCATCATCAGAATGTATCTGTTGTTGTTTTTGCTGCTTAGTGACAAGTATGATGTACAAAACCTGCAGGCAGCTCAGCTGACTCAGCTGAAAGATAAGGGGGGCCTGTTGTATCTATCAGGCTTTCTGCTTTGGTTCGTGGGAAATTTGGAAAACGTATTTACGACGTGCTTCAGTACGCAGGAACCTCACCATGAAAGCATTATGGACGTCATTGCAGTTCTTCATAGAACTCGACAGGATGCCATTGGTTGCACTAAACATTGCAAGCAACTGAGTGCTGAAGTTATGGCATTTATTTAATCTTGTGTCTTATACTTGTCAGCAAACTTTGCAGCGTCATAGCCTGGATCATAACATACCTGAAAGCATAAACCTGTCTTAGTAGTGCAGCAAAAAGACAGGGACACATATAGAGTAAGACACAACACGATGACTGCAAACTCACAACTGAAAGTGAAGATGAAGAACGTTCCGTGTTCTTCAGTTGTGAGTTTGCAGTCGTCGTGTTGTGTCTTCCTCTATATGTGTCCCTGTCTTTTTGTTGCATAATATCCACTATGTCACGTTACCAACTACCCCATATCAACAGTCCCTGTCTCCCTCATTGCTGCTTCCTGTTTTATGTGGCATATGCCGGTAGACTATGTCGTGCAGTAAGACTTTTTGAATAAATAACAAGGAATAATTAACAAAGAGACACGCACACACAAATAACAATCCTAGTGCGATAACCCGGTACGCCGGCGGCAGTTTTTGCTCGGAGTAACTACGCCAGCGCCCCGAGCGGCATCCGCCTCAAGAGCGTCACAGAAGGAGCGTCGCATTTTCCACTACAATCTTCTAGGGCACTGTATCCCGACTACAGTAAAAAAACTCACCGTGGCTGAAAGCGTGCAAGGGTCAAAATGGGCAAGAAGTCGAAGAAATTCCACGTCGTAGCCATTAAAAGCTCACTTAGCAACACGTATTTCTCGATGTCAATGTCAGGATGTTTGTCCCTTCATGCATTTCTGCGCGCTGAACACATAATTGGTGTGAGAAGCACAATGTAAGCTCCCAATTATGACAGATTTCCTAACTGACGACGCCATTGGCCCTCTCGTCGCCAGTATGTCTACATGCCGGTGCCGCGAAGCCAACTGCCTCAAGCAGAAAACGACACAAACCATCACCACATGCCAACATTGCAAAATTCTAGCATCGTGACCACCGACATTTGGTCACATGGCAACAGGTTCACAACAACACAGTGATCTGCGAAGACGAGATATGAAAAATTAGAGACGTCGGATGATGATAACAACAGTTGAGAAAGCATCCAAAGGCAAGCGTTATGCAAATATCGCTTCTTGTATTTTAATTTTATGGGCAGAGGGTGTTGAGAATAGACAGCCGTGAAGCAAGAGCATCAACCATAATATAAAACTAGCCAGAAGGGGATGGAACATATGGCGTTGCAAAACCGCCCAGAACGTGCGCGCTTCCCCTGGTAGCACACTATGTTGCCGAAACGTTGCCCCAATGGTCTTCAAACCTTGCATAGACGTCGCTAATGTCCTCTTCAGGCCACGTTCTAGCAACGTTGCTAGAAAATGTTATACAACATTGCGGCAACATGACAACTGCAACATTCCACATAAGGGCAACGTTATGACAACATTTAGGTAATATTGGCAAGAGGTTGGCGGAGGTATTTGTGCGCTATTATTTCTTACTTTTCTTTTTTCTTTTTTGCGTCGGATCAGAGATGCATACTGACTGCAAGCACTTGCACGCCACTGTTAGCTGACTTGAGCTCTGCAAATCTCCGCTTCACTTATACTGGAGTGGGGCTAGGGGAGACCGCTTGGGTATCCCTGTAGGTATCCCGTTTGGATATAGAGATACTGTCATCAAGCAGTAGGCTCTATTTGCGAACAGGATGAGGCATATACTAAAATGCAAAGTGTTGGGGGCATGCTCACTAAGTGTAGCAGTGTGTACAACGTTTGCTACGGTGACCAGGATGCGTTCTTGTAGTTAGCCCTTGCATCTGCAAGAGTCAAGTGCACTCAACAACATTTTTGACATCCCTCCCTGTCATGTACTTTTAATTCAAGCTTTCGTCTCTAATTAAATTACCTACTGTTTGGAGCTGTAAAACCGGTAGGTTTCCTCTGTGGGTAACAGTGTTACGCAGTGTTGTGTTGCTGGAAGGTCAATAAACAACGTTCAGGAAACGTAGAGCCGCAATATTCCTCCAACGTTGCTCTGCAATGTTGCATGAACATTGGTGAATGTCAAGTAACGTTGGTCCACTTCTGACAATGCTGCCGGAACGTTCGGCCGCAACGTTGCTCAAATGTTGACCTTCCATGTTGCTTGAACATTGCTGAATGTCAAGTAACGTTGGTCCACCCAGTCAACCACGAAATGTAGAATCAATGTTGAAATAACATTGCAAATCTACAGCACCGTCGTAGAATCTGCGATAGCGTGCAACGTAGATTCTACGTAGAAAATGTCCGGTCAAAAACACGTAGAATCTACTATAATTTTATAACGCTATTTCTACGTTGACTGTTGCTTTTTCTACGTTGATAGAACGTTCACCAAATGTTGTGAATAACTGTTTATTCTACGTTGTCTACTGCTACCTCTTCCTACTATGCTACTCCACTTCTACTGGGGCAAAAGCGCAGGTATCCTCAAGCCTAACTGTGTTCAAGTACAATAGTACAAATGTGTAATAATGAATATTCAATAAGATAATGAGGGGCATGACCGTTTATGCGCTTGTTTATTAAATCAAGTACTGAAACATGTACAAAAAAGATAATCAGTGATAATGATCATAATAATAATAATCACGTGGGTGGTCGTTAAAAAAATGAAAAAAAAACAGACACTCTACAACCACTGGGAACACATACATGACCCCTACCGCATCATCTTTCGGAGTATTGATGGTGTGATGCGGAAGCAGCCTAATCACTAGCATGTCCGAGCGATGTCTTCGTCTTCTGGTTTATGCCCTGCTCTCCATTGTTGTAGAGGGACACCAGGTCCTTTACAAATGAGCAGAGTTCGAGGTAACTCGTTACAAGTAACTCGTTACTGTAACTAAGTTCCTTTTTTTGGTAACTTGTAACTTAACTCGGTACTTTTGCGCCGTGGTAACTTTCAGAGGAACTCGTTCCTTTTTCATTTAACTTTGCCAAAGTAACTTAAGTTAAGTTCCAAGTTACTTTTTAACTCTCTTTTCACTCACATCCACATATTTTCTTGCTTTCTCTCCGGTTCCTTCATGGCATTTTTTGCCATAAAGCGTGATATTCGATCAATGACAGTATTTTATTCAGAAGTAAGAACAGCTGCAATTGAAATGAAGCTGATCCATTGTGCGCCCACAGGGAGTATGATGCAAAGCGTATTTGCATTTTGCTATTTTGCAGCTATTTTGTGTCCGAAGTAACTTGGAAGTAACTCGTTCTTTTTTTTAAAGTAACTCAGTAACTGCGAGTTACATTTCAGGCCGAAGAACTTCGTTATTAACTTAGTTACATTTTCCACACGGTAACTTAACTTGTAGCGAGTTCTTTTTGACGGGTAACTTTTCAATCTATGCAAATGAGTGACGCTGTCTATCGATGTGACGAAATCACATGCAGTTCAAGCTCTCTGACAACTGTAACAGAAGCTATTAGTTCATACAAAACTACAAACAGCGACACTAGCTCACTCAACAACCAGATTAGTGGTTATACAAAAAAAAAAAACAAGGAACCTTGGAGAACAGCGCAGTCAGATGTGGAAAGGTAACTCATTTCCTTTGCAGCCAATCTTATCTGTACTATCAGACTGCTCATAGAATAGGCCACCGCTGCTTTCACCACTCCCAGTTCCAGATATCACGAGCACCTATAAAATAGTGCGTGATTCGAAGAGATGTGAACAAAGATATTTGCATTTTGCAACTTGTGGCATCTGAAATAACTGCGCTACGTACTGTTTGAACGTGCGACTTCAACAATGGAGTCAAGCTCCGTTGCAAACTGATGTTGACACTCGGAAGGCATTTACAGCAGCCATAAACCAGACAGCATTAAACCTTACCCCAGTAGGATGTCATCAGAGCATATTAAATAAACATTCGGACACACCAAACTACGCACACACGCGCACCACACACAGTCCCACAGTTCGCATAAATTTGTCAGTGATACGCAACCAGATTCTGCAGGTACAGAAAACGACACAAAGCTGTTTACTTCGGATACTAAACTGTTATGCACCACACTTCTACCACATATGCTCGTTGAGAAAACAAGGACGCACATGTATTAAGTAAGGCAAAATGAAGAAATAAAACTCACCTGTGAAACTTGAACGGCAGAGAACAATTTGAGAACAAAGAAACACTGCCTCTCGCACACTGCGGCATTCGCTGCTACGCTCAACATAGTTGTTCACCGCATTGGCCAGTACTGCCTCGATGCTCCAGAGATTGCAGTACAAAATACGCATGATGCTGACGTTCCCAAGACCTTTCCCTGTGACAAAATGAATGTCCATCCTACCGAACTGCCACGACGACGCGCCTCGTCACTCGCCAGCCTCGACTATTTCAAACGGCGGTTGGAGAATGTCGGTGGCGATGAGGCAGGCAGACATAGTTGCGCTCGGCCCGCGCTTGTTGGGAAATTGATTTCTTGTTATGCCCCTCAACCTCCGTGACCGATCATTATAATGGCGTGGAAAAGGTAAAATGCTTTTTTTTATTTGTTTACTGAATACGTGCGATTCGTGATGAGTCGTTTACAAATATGGGTAAAAAAGTATAATGCTATGAGAGTATAAAATAAATAAATATTATTAGTAATGGCAGCATGAGTGATATAAATACCACCTCATACAGGCTTAACTCTACACGCGAACGGCACAATGAAACGTAAAAATAAAATACAGTGCGAATCAATTGGGTGCGCACTGAAGAAGCAACGGGTTTCCATTCGTGATAAAGGTTGACAATATGTTGAAGGTACAATGTAGAACCAATGCAACTATTTGCTGCATATAACTACAGTTGATTCTTTAATGAAAAATCAACGTTTTTCTTTACGTTCACGATTCACCATTGACCAACTGCAGTTGAAACAGCGTTGGTTCAGCGTTATCATTCTATACATTCAACATTGTTCAACATTAGTCAACATTAGACAACGTAGATTCTACTTTCCACCAACAGTTGGTGTTGACTGGGCACTTTTGGTAATGTTGCAGGAACGTTGCGAAATGTTGATAAACGTTGCCCCACATTGGACAACATTCGCAACATTGCTGCAACGTCGAGGCCACAATATGTGCTACTAGGGTCCGTATACTCGGCGCTTTTGCAGAACAACAAGATCGCAGTGATGAGCGCGATCACGAAATAATTGTGCTCAGGGAAAACAAGCTGATCGCAATCATATTGTTAGTCCCATGAGTGCCTGCATAGGACCGCCATCGTGGTCGCAATACAGGAATCACGAAATACAGATTACTGCCGTGAGCGCGATCGCGATCACCGCAGGTTTTCCTGGTGTTATTTCAACGCGCCGGGATCACCGCAAGGGCACTTCAATGCCGATTGCAATCACAGCCACACTCATCCCTTTGGTGATCGTGATGGCAGTTATTTTGGGTTATCGCGATCATGCATGATTTCGCCGAGGTCTGGTAGTATCGGCATAGTTAAAACACACCAGTGTGGCCGATCAGCATTCATAGGAACATGGACTTGCGACCTACATATGAGGGTACACCTTAATGTTTACGCTGCAGCTCGTGGCCATACAGGTTGAATGTGGCTACATTCCTTCTACCCGCCACCTCCTTCGCGACTGCGGCCTGAGGTGCATTAGTAGGTAAATAAAGTAAATGAAGACAAAAGAAAATTGGTTAACTTTAATTCTGTAGTGCATTTCTGTTCTCAAACTGTTGCGCTACTTTTATTTCCTTTACAATTTACTACTTTTCACTGGGACTTACTATTGCTACTGTTTACTGTTTACTTGTAGTGATGTTTCATGGCATGCTCTTTACCGATATGTCCTTGGGAGAGCCAACCTCATAAAATAGGGCTCGTTCGATTGACGTTAAAATGCCTTGCACCAGAACTTGGGATAAAAAAACTGTGTTGTGTGAGGGCGTCGTGGTAGGAGATAAGTAGGGTTCCGCGTTTTCGGTTTTAATCGAAAAACATCGAAAAGCATACGCCGGGTACCCGCATCCGGTTTTAATTGAAAAACACCGGATACAGAGAAACATTCCAGGACCCATGGCAGATAAATTGCTGCACAGGCCCAGCTAGCTTTCCTTTATTACTCTTCTTTTCTTGATATTAGAGTCACTAAATAGGTATTTGTTTGGTATTTGCTATGGTTGGATGACCTGCGACGACATTGAGTGTTCCAGGGTCAATCCTGTTGTCCCGGATCGGGTGCCCTGGTCGGAGTCTCATTATTCTGGCATTGTAGGTGCCCCACCGCGCTTCTTAACCTTTTAGGGACGTAACGTTAAGTAGAATCTCGGTCACCAACCTTTAGTTGTTTAGTGGAGAGGTTACGGCAGTACATACACCTCCACTTTCCACGTATGGTGGTCCTATCTTTCAGCGGCACCCGAGATCGGAAGAAAAAGGAAGAGGGCCTCGGACTACGTTTGCGACAATCAAGATTTTGAACTCTCCTGCAAGGAAGATGCTGTCGTATGCAAGTATTGTCGTGTGACAGTTAATGTCGGCTGTGGAAGAGGTGCGGCGCCCATATCGGAGCACGTGCAATGGCGGCGCCACGTGAATCTGAAGAATCCTCGTAACAAACAAGGTGAGAAACGCATTCCGGTCTTTTCTTGCAGCACTTATAGAGCTCAACTAATTATTGAAAGGCAAAAGCTGTTCCTTAGAGGCACTTACATTTGGACATGTTCTTAACATATTCTCGTACTCAGCAGGTCATTCCTCCTACCAAGCATCGCTGCAAGAATCGATCACAAGGCGCCGTTGTTCGTACTGTTTGCATCCCACCAAAGCAGCGGTAGAGCTTCCTGTATTCTGGAGGCTACACACAACGGACAGACCTCTGTTTTCACAGTGTGCCTTAAACATATTGGCGTTCCTTGTGTCCAGTGTAAAC
Source organism: Ornithodoros turicata (assembly GCF_037126465.1). NCBI lineage: Eukaryota > Metazoa > Arthropoda > Arachnida > Ixodida > Argasidae > Ornithodoros > Ornithodoros turicata. The sequence goes on along the minus strand of NC_088201.1, from coordinate 121,135,266 downwards.
GTCAAGAGGGCGTTCTCGATGCTTCGCGTTGTTAACAAGTATGCTTGCATTCATTACAATAAGCTTAAATCAGTTGTGCTTTCGTTGGCTTCGTGAATGCGCCATCACCCCGCTGTGGAGCAATAAAGTTTCTTTTGTGATGTCACACATTGGTTGGGCTGGGCTAGACGCGCACAGCACTGAAATTATATTGTAATTGGTATCCACCGATAACTGTCGGGTAAACCATGTACACGCAAGGAAACATCGAAAAACTCCGATTTCGCGAAAATCAGTATACATAGAAAAACATACGCGTAATCCGTCTAAAAATAAACATTGAAAACGCGGAACCCTTGAAACAAGGTTAGTCTCTCGTCGGCGAACTTGTCTGGTGTCACTAAGCGATAAGTATTGGAAGGCGTGACATCTGCATATTTAGATGTTTTGTAGGAGAAAAAAAAATCTCCACTCGGGTAGTTCTTATTTTGGACACAACAGGGCGGTATTTGCGCGTTCCCCATTAATCGTATACACGATTTTGTTTGTCTCTAACACTTGAAGAAAATAACACTGCAATCATTTCCAGTGCGCTCGCACTCAAGAACAATAAATATTTTGGGATATAATTTGGTATTGTGTGCGTCTGTCACGGAAACCCGGTATGCCTCTTGATTTGCACGCGATCACACAGTGGATGCGAGATGATCGCACCGAGTGGGCCTTCACTTCCAATCTATACGACGGGGAGGGCTAAGCTAATCTTCACCGGCAATCACTGCATGGCTCCAACAGTGGGCTAACTACACCGTTTCCGACAATTCAGAAGAAGTGGGCGTACTTATCTATGTCAACCGACATACGCACTGGGGCAACACACAGAGAGGGTAAAAGTCCAGGTGCTGGTAACAATAACACATTTACTTAGCAATCATAATCTGTTGTAACTCGCTGCTAAACAACTCAACAAATCAATGCTAGCGGTTACAGGGTGGCATTAACACTGACGAAAAGATGCGAAAGCATGATAACAACTTAGGGGTAACGGGGTTCCGGATAGCCTAGATAGAGTTCCAAATTCAATTATAATCAGTCTTATCTGTTTCGTTCTGGCAATGTTGTCTTCGGGTGCTGCAGCTGTCGTTGTCTTCCTGATGATGATCTTCCAGAGTGCCCAGTCGGAGATCGCACATCATTTCACTTGACTTCACACACTCAGAACAACTTTTAAAGAAATTAAGCTATTTCAGCTTTAGAAGGCTGGCGAGTGGCTGACTGACTGGCAGCTACATGTTGGTCAGACTGCACACGAGGAGGTTTCGCGGTGGTTTTTATTAAGCTCCTCGTTTTGTTTTCTTTTTACATTTATTTTCCCTGTAGTTTTTACAGGCAGCCTTTTAGGCCTCAAGGATCCTCTGATTCTAAAAGCTTCTCGATATGTTTGCAATTAATGTTTAATGTTAATTAATGTTTGCAATGGTATGCATCATCCCCTGCACCTGTCATCATACAGCACCTGTTTTTACTTCTGTATTTTTAGTCTCTCTAATGGAACTTGACTTAGGTTGATTATGCATGGTTATACTCTCTTTCTGGAAGACATACGCCTCAACAGGTGGTTTCACGTAGAGTCCTCTCTCGAAAGTCGTCTCTCCGTCGTCACCTTGAGAAGCTCAATTTGAAGGATTAGTATTAGGGGGGCTGAAATCCGAAGTCAAAGAAGGGTAACAAAAGGTATTCATATTGCACTCCTCGACACACAGTAAGTTGCAGTTGAAGGACGGGGAGGCCTGCGGCTAGAGATAGCAAAATGTCGGATTCCGTCACAGAGTCACATTCAAACGTGTATCCCCGCATTTTCTTCTAAAAAACCAGGCAACACGTGCAAAGCAGCGGAATCTCTGGTACAACATGCTGATCACAAGGAAGCAATGCAGTTGATTCAAATGCAGATCTACTACACGTCTCCCTTTTGTGTTAAGTGGAACAGCGGTAACGCAAGTTAAAGACAACAAAAATTATCTTCTGCTCATTGACGATGATTTTGTGTTTCTATAAACATAAGATCGGAGGCTTCATTGCAAAATAGATCATATTTACGTGTTATATTCTTACTTTTGATGACTAGTGCCATGGCTGATGTATGCAGGAATGAGATGGTTAGTTTATAGCAAATCACTGCAATAATCTCGCCATGCACCAGAGAAATGCACGCCTGTGTTTTTTTTCCATAAAATATGTACCACATAAATTCTCTGCACCCTGACGTCCTTCCTACTGCCACATGCACGCCCTGCACCTGTACTACTCATCACCGAATAAAAAATGGAGAGAAAGCACACAATTTCCATGTTGAATCCAACACTGATTTCTTGGTTCCGCGCACAAATCCTTTTGCCTCGCATCCATTTTACCCACTAATCATTTTAAAACAGCATACTGCAATTATGTCGCACCAGTATAGCAATTTGTGACGAAAGTGGACTTTCGTTAATATTCAGTTTTTAGACTATAGTCATAAGAAAGAAACAACTCTGAAATGCTTCTTGCATTCTGGATGAATAAATACTATGGAGAGCAGAGCACAGCATCGCGGTAACATATTTTCCAGCCTACCAAAACCGCTACAAATCAGCACTCATCTGAACTGAGTGGTACTAGCTGGTCAAAAGGAAAGTATAATGAAGCACTCGTGCAGGGTCCAGGAAGACTCACTGCAGCAATATAACCAAAAGTAAAAAAAAGTCACAGTAAAAGAGGTAAAAAGGCACGCGACGACAACGAAGTACAAGTCAAATGCAGTTGGGACAGTTCAAACATGGAGAAAATATCAGAACAGCATTTAACCGAGGCCAACGCTGTCCCACAAAGTAAAACTGAAATACGTTGCGGTGGTAAGGTATATGAGAGTACATCGTATGTTTGGGTTCATGATATCCAACTGATCACCTGCTCACTGACTGATTGTACAACTGACACAACTGATCATCTGGGATGCTCGTCTATGTGTAACGTTTAGTATAGTTTGTGGAATTTGTGAACCTGGTAATGTACGGCGAGTTTGCATCACGAACGCTCATCCCAATTCATCTGCACTAACACTCATGAATACTCAAACTTAATCCGCACTTTGAGAAAATACAGCTTTTATCTGCGAACCAACATTTTAAAACACGTGAAACTTGCAAATTGTAGCGTTCGGGAATGAGGAATCATCATTGTGTAACATAAAAGGGTGTACCCTGTTACCCACTCTTTAATAAAACTTTTGAAATCCACGCTAAGAAATCCACCCTCAAAATCCAACCCTTTGAAATTCACGCTGCCAAAATAAATCAAAATGGGCCTACGCAGTCTAGTGTTAAGCACGGTTTTACGTGAGAAAATCAGTGTTTAAGAGGGTCACACTCCAGAATAACGAGTCTTTATGCAATTCTGTGTCGTATTCAGCATGTATCTCTCACTTATTCATTAATTTAATTAAGTTACAGGCGTAAATAACTACGCGTATGAATATTAGGAAAACGACGCTTCAGCGGTTCGGCCGTTCGGCTACCATTGGGGAAGAGGCTATCTGAGAAAATGGTGTAACGACGGAGCCGTATGGTGTTCCGGGATGTGCTGCATAAAAAGGATAATCACTGCATGCTCTAATAAAGCATATGTTTCTTCTGCCGATTTCGTCAGGTATTTTTTAGACATGTAACGACTTGGTGTGCTAACACGCGCGTGCAACTCATGAAGGAATTCATGGGTGAAGTGACATTGACGCAGTCGTAGCTGTTTTGGACAGGAAATCGGGTAGTGAGAAATGTCCAGGATGAGCAGCATATAAAACGTACCGCAAAGCTGCTGTGTCGACCATTTGTCACGACGGTAATCACGTAAACATCATGTAAACGTCTCTTGCTTTCCTTGGCCTTAGCCTACGAAGAACCGCTAATGTTATGTGATCAGAGCCGCGAAAAGTGGTTCAGCAAGGTAAAACTGTGCCGTGAACACCGTCATAAAAGGGAGGTGTTTAATTAGATGACAGTGAAAGGTAGCAAAGGACGGTTACTGGTCATGTAGAAAGCAGATCTCATTGACCAACAGATCAATGGATTGTACAAATTGTCTTCCTGTCAATGGACACCTGACATTTTCTTCCCTTCTATACTGAGAAATTTTGACCCAGAGCTTGGTTTCTGGATGCCATAAAACTCGCCAAGATGGTGCACTGTGACTCATGGACTGTGACTCAATGGGGCATTTACAGGTCAGTGTCATTACCCCCTGAGGCAATTTGACTCTGTCACTGCAGTGCTGTAGAAAACCCAGAGTATATTCTTTGTCATTGGCCACACGACCAAAACTGCCAATTTTCTTTTTTTTTTCAAACTGCCATTTTCAGATCTCTCAATAACCTGAACTCCTGCCCCTCTCTCTAATATTGCTTGGCCTATAGCTAAATCGCGCCCACGAATGTCTGCCCTCAAAGCTCTTTTGGCAATTTTGGACTCCATGGGACATTATTTCCTTCTTCACACCACAAGCAGCTATGGGGTAGAGTATCGCCCCAGGCAATGAAACTCCCTGTCCATCTCAAAATAAAGTTGATACACAGCACCTGCAACTTCTGCGAGGTGGTTTAAACCACTCTTATAACTACATGTTATGTGTAACCTAGGAATGCTGGTATGTGGGTGGAGTGGCTAGATTACCACAGTACCACAAATAGGAACACAAATGGCTGATAAATCTGCTACAGAATCTGGGCCAAGAGGATGAGCACTTGGAATCATCACACTTTTTAGTACGCATGCAGAGAAAGATAGAGTAGAGTACCCTCAAATTTTGTACTACTTTTTCTGAATTAATTGTAATTATGCTGCAGCTACATAGGCAGCAGTTAAAATACTACCCGCAATGCCAAAACTTCGTGCTAGCACTCAATTCTTTTTACAAACTTTGGTTTGTGATGTGATGAATGTTTCGGTGACCTCCATAGGCCTGTTTCACAATCTCTGGTTAACTGAACCAATATCAAGGGTTGCCAATTCTTGAACTTAACAGACACTTCTTTTTTTCCATCGGTGATGATGTGGATGTTTCGGTAATAATAACTCATTTAGTGAAGCTGAGTGTTTAATGACCGTTCATTGTAGTTCAGATGCTGAACAGGTTGGTGAAACTGGGTCATAATGTAGCCTTTCTGTTCCGGTGTTGTGCGATGGTTTTTCAAGGCATTCAAACTACAGAAAAGGTTAATAAAAAAAAAAAATTATTGGCATACCTACCTACATACATGTCCCGGACAGCACGTAAGAAACTCAACAGAATATAGATGTCATCATGACGTTGGTAGACAGACTGAAACCGAAACAAATCGGAAGGGGAGGGCTGGGTTCCACGAATGGGCACTTGTTCGCTGCCTCGTCTTGAAAGAAAAGTAGGACCGAAAGTCGCGTGCTCTTTCAGAGACCACAGTAATCCCCTTAAGACCGTGCCTTTTAGACGCGAACTCTTCCCCCCTAGCTTTGAGCGCAGCTCAACTGTACCAAATTGGTGGCGTTGTTGAACAGTATGATGGCATTTGTTTTTATGATGAACAGTATGATGTCATTTGTACCATTTCCAAACCGTTTCCAAGGCACTTTGTACAAGGGTTTGTATGCCAGCAGTGTACTGTCTGCGAAAGGTAGTTTTTGCGTTCACTTCAAGAAGACAATTTTGTTAAGAGCCTTTGAGGATAGTAGTAATAGTATGTTGGGAGAGAACCCGGATGGGTGTACGTTCTATGGGTGTCTGGTTCGAACCCCACAGCGCATGGGACACCGTCGCGTATTTTTCCCTTGGCGCGCTTACCCTCTCACATTTTTCAGCCTGGGCCGACTTCAATCGTTTTTTTTTCATCTACAACAGGTGTGCAATAGGCTGTTTACATGCAAAGGATAGCCATACACAAAAGTACAAGTGAAAATATATTTATTAAAGTCATTAATGTCAGAATTTATGTTATGACTCTGTGTGAAGGAGAAAAACTTAGCTAAAAAACCTGATGCAGAAGAAACACAATACACCAAACAAAGGTTATACTTATTACAGGCATGATGCAATAGCATTGAAGGGGTATCACACGTCATACACAATATTTTTTATTATTAATGGAAGTTTTCAATTAAGCAGAAGGGATAGCACATTTAATCAAAGAAGATATTTTTAATCATTGACTACAATCAAAATTACAAGTTTTATTATAAAAAGTTCCACATTATTATATGTGAGTACCATAGTGCAGTTTTAATTACAAAGTTCTGATAGATGTATGTAACTTCAAGAATAATAGCTTTGCAGACTTCTCTAGCGATTTTTTTTTTTCAGAGCGCGGTGGGTGGCGCGCAGGTGAGGGGCTGTCCGGGTGGTTACCAGCAGGCCGACGGCTCGGTGCGCCCTGGGCCGACTTCTTTGGAGATTTTTCCGCATGGGCCTCTAGAGGACGATGGTCTTCCTCTACATGAGCCCCGACCGGCGATGATCATATGTCACGGAGAGGCGATGACGGTGGCCTATCTCCATGGCCGCGCCGGTGGAACTGAGACAGGTGCTCCAGGCGCGTGGCCATCTTCGTCGTTGTCCACGGCCCGCTACAGTGCTTCCCCCTCAGATGCGGAGCGGCGACAAGAGAGATCGAAGAATCACGTCGACAGAGGAGGGAGAAGAAAGAGCGAACGTGGAAGACGCGCACTGCTGGACATGTCCATGGCACGGCAAAGTTCACTTGGCAGGAAGAAGTCGATGAGGGCGAAGTCGTTGAAGTCGTGGACGGGCGCTGGAGTCGTCTGGGGTTCCGCAACCGGCACGTGAGCGAGTGCTCGTATGGTCCCAGGAAGTGAAGCTGCGTTAGCTGTGTTGACTGCCGAGACGCCGGCTGAAGCGTGCCGTGGCGTCGGCTGCCGCGACTGCCGAAACCGGCAGAAGAGCACGTTGCTCAGTTGTCGCGGCCGGCAGCGGATGCGAGTCGAGATGTGGAAATGAAGCGGTGGGTCGTCAGTGTGCCGGAAGCCATGGACAGCGCATGTCGGTCCCTGGGAGCCGTGAAGCGATGAACAGCGAGCGGTCTGTTCGTTGCGTGGTCGGGCGGGTCGGTAGCGGATTGGAAGCGTGGACGGAAGCGGTCGGCGTGTCGTGCGAGAGGCGAAGGGCGTTATGAGTCGCGTAATGGCGGTGGCTTCCAGGGAGAGTGACTGCCGTGGTGTGCTGGTCGATGGTGTCGTCAGAAATTTGGATGGTGAAAGGCCGAATTGCGCCGAACATGGTGTTCTTCGTTCGGGTTACCAAATGTAGAGGACTGTGGTATCGTAGCCCTTTATTCCAGAGCCTATACAAAATAATCCTTCTTCGTCGTTGCCCGAACTAGAATGTTCTTGCCAGGTCGCGCTCGAGCCTAGCCAGCAAATCGTCTTCCTTCACTTCACTCATACAACACAACACAACATATGTCCCCCCTTTGAAAATATTTACAATGGGTAACGCTCGGGTGGACGACGATTTCGTTGAGAGCGCCGAGGTGGAGGACTGGCAGCGTGACTGTCTTCGTTTCTGGGATACACCGTGAGTGTGAGCTGACCTGATGAACCGGCTGGATCCGTTGAACCAGACGGAGTCGGCCGGGAGGCGGACAACCGTGAAGCATTACACGTTCGTCCATCGCTCGTCCTGTAGCGCGCGTCAGCGAGACCTCGGACTGCCGAGAAAGACAGGAATACGACTTCCACGGGAAGCACAGATGGGCGTACTTAGGGCGCAAAATGGGGCCAGAGGAAATCCGTGCAAAATGTTTGTATCTGGCGATACACACATGTGCAAGGGGAGCCAGCAGGCCAATAACCGCCCCAGAGAGGGACATTTTTCCGAGGCAGTCAGCGGTCTCGTTTACAGCAAGCCCACGGTGACCAGGGATCCACGTTATGATGATATCGCGTATGTGCGAGGGAGCGAGCGTAAGCAGAATGGAGAGCAAGTTCTGGGAAGGGGTCGCCAGAGCGGAAACGACTGAGAGTGAATCTGAAAGCAAGAGCACCCTTTCCCAGGTGGGCGGGACCCTTTTGTGAGCTAGAATCATGGCGAGGAACTCGCTATGAAATGGAGGGGTGAAATCTGGGAGCCGCACCGGGAACTGGAAGTCAAGCTGAGGGAAGGAAAGGCCGGCCCCAGAGCGCTCCTCTAAGACAGAGGCGTCAGTTGCGACCACAAGATGTAGCGGAAATCGATGAAGATGGTTCGTCAGCACTGTCTGCAGAGTACGCAAACGAGCATGACGAACACTCGTGGGGAAGATGTCAATGACACTCACAGTAGGAGGGTCCAGCGGGGTCCCAAGTGGGAGGACATCCAAGAGCGAAACCTTTAATGGGAGAAGGAGTTGCTGGGCGAAAACTAATTGCGGAGTATTTCTACGGTGCCACTGCCGAGTTAGCCACAGCCGAGCATTCATGAGAGCCGCATTATTTGCCAGCGCAAGGGGGTTCTGGCGCTGAGACAGGAAGACGCTCGCAGTAAGTAGCCGGAACCGAGCCTTGAGAGAAGGCAACCGGGCCTCAAGGAGAAGTGCATCATTAGCCGAATACCGGGGAAGGCCCAAGCAGAGGCGGAGGGCCCGCCGTTCCAAAATGTACAGTTTGGTTAGTCGCCAGTCAGGCAGGTAGGAAAAAAGGACTGCTCCAAACTCCAAAATGGGTCGCACGTAAGAACGGTACACGTAGAGCAGGGCATCTCTACGCATGCCGACACGGGGGCTAGAGCACCGGTGGAGGACGCCGATTGCCTTCGTTGCCTTTAGACACAAGTGATCTATGTGGTGACGCCAGCTCAGCGAGTCGTCGTACCACATCCCCAAGTACTTGAGCTGCTTAACTTGACGGACCGATTGCAGGCCAACTTGCAGGTCGACGGTGACTAAAGTGTTCAGCGGGAATACGAGCACGGCCGACTTGTCCACATTCAGAGAAAGGTGCATAGAGCTCATCCAGGCTGCAACGGTGTCCAGGTAGGCTTGAAGCTTGGCGTACAACTCAGACAATGAGGGCGCCGAAGCAAAGAAAGCAATGTCGTCCGCATACGTAAAAGTTGTAATGCTCGGGTCACATGGGAGGTAGCTCATCAAAACATTGAATAATATGGGAGAGAGCACCGATCCTTGGGGGACGCCCCTACTCTGGGGGTAAGATGAATAAACTAGAGAACCAGCAGAACAGAAGAACGAGCGATCACAAAGGAAGGCCATGACCTAAGCAATCAGGTAAGGGGGAGTGTTAGCGTTCACTAACTCCTGGAGGAGCACCGAATGCTCTACGCTGTCATAGGCTTTAGCAACATCTAGAGCCACCAGCCCAGAGAGAAATCCCCTCTCGCGGACGAGGCGGATGTGGCACTCGAGGCTGGTGTGGGCCAACCAAATGGAGCAATGCTCGCGAAAACTTAGTGTTTTGTTGAGAACACCAGAGGACTCTACAAACGCCGATAGCCGGCGGTGAATGATACGCTCGACAGTCTTACAAAGGACTGACGTCAACGCAGTTGGCCTAATATTGTTGAGAGAGAGGCCCCTGGAGGGCACCTTCTGAACGACGACAATTCGAGACCGCCTCCAGACCTGGGGGATCCATGCGTGCTCCAAGGACGAATTCACAATATTCAGCAATACTGATCGATGGTTCGCCCAAAGGTGCTTAACTACCGCTGCACTGACCCCGTCAGGACCGGGAGCACTGTTAGGAAGAGCCCCCACAGCACATTCCAGCTCCGCGGGGGAGACAGCGTGAAACCCAGAGGATGGAGCTGGAAGGACAGGTAATACGACGGCTACCGCATTCGAGAACCGCTGAGCAAGCCCCCTCGCGACTCCTTCGAGGCGCGAGCTAGAGTCGGCATCGGAAAGGACGGTTACAGCGGGGGGTGCAGTGGAGAAGGATCTGCGGACAAAAGCAATGTGTCTGTGTAGCGCTTTCCTGCAGTTCGGAGCTGAGAGGAATGAGTTGTGACCTGAATAAAAGTCACGCTTTGCGGCAGTAATAGTGCGTTTATAAAGAGCCTTGAGACGCTGGAAATGTGTCCAGTTCGCGTAGCATGTGTTAGCAAGCACTTGTTTCTGTTGTAATTGGAGACTGACAGACTAGCGACTGTTCAGGATGAAGTAAGCAGGTTTAATGAGAAAGGAACGAATGTGTGCGTGAGCGCATGCACTACTGCGCATGCTCCTTAAAGGTGCGTCGGTTGTCGGCTTTTTCCAACACCCCCTCTCGACAATCAGCCCTTAACGACGCTCATACGGTCCCTGAGCCCCTCGAACCGTGGTTTCGGAAGAGGTTTGGTAAAGATGTCCGCGACCATGTCGCTAGTTTCACAGTACTGGAGTTTGACAACCTTTTTCTCAACTAAGTCTCTCAGGTGGTGGTGCCGCACGTCGATGTGCTTGGTCCGTGCGCTGACGCCCTCACTGATCGAGAGCTTGATGCAGCCTTGGTTGTCTTCATACATACAAGTCGGCTCTACGTCCCTATAACCGAAGTCAGTTAGCAGCTGTCGAAGCCACAGCACCTCCTGTGAAGCGTGTGCGGCCGACACGTATTCTGCTTCCGTGGAGGAAAGAGCTACCGAAGTCTGTTTCTTGCTGGACCAAGACACAGGACTAGTCCCCAGCCTTACAAAGTACCCACTGGTTGACTTCCTGTCGGTGACGTCTCCTGCCCAGTCGGCATCTGCGTAACAGACAAGCCTTGCTTTCAACTCCCCTGAGAGCCGCAACTTGTAATCGACGGTTTGCTTAAGGTATCGAAATACCTTCTTGACAGCAGTCCAGTCACAGTGACGTGGGTGGCTAACACGCCGGCAAAGGTAACCCACGGCGCAGGCTGTGTCCGGGCGTGTTGTCGTGCTCAGGTATAGCAGCTCTCCGACCGCTTGACGATAGTGGTCGTTATCTGGTAGCAGCTGATCACCCAAGAGCTTCGGGTAGTCTGTATTTATGGGAATGGCGCTCCCCTTGGCGTCATCAAGCCGGTGCTTTGCCAATAGTGTGGTGATTTTATTGCGCTGATGAAGGAGAAAACAATCATCACGTGGTCTCTCGATTTCAATCCCTAGGTAATGACTGACGGAGCCAAGATCCTTCAATTCGAAGTGCTTGTTTACTCTTTCCCAGGTGTCGGTAATGACCGAATTAGCTGGATGACAAATCAGCATGTCGTCCACATATAGGAGAACATACAAGAGCTTCTCGTCAATCCTTTGAGAATACAGGCAGGGGTCGGCGTCACTGCGTTTGAATCCCTCCTCCAGAAGCACCTGGTTGGCCTTTATGTTCCAGGCTCTAGCTGCCTGCTTCAGTCCGTACAGCGATTTTTTTAATCTGCAAACTAGATGCTCCTCGCCTGCTGTAACAAACCCTTCAGGTTGCTTCATATATATATGCTCCTCTATGTCACCGTTCAGGAATGCAGTCTTGACATCGAAATGTCGAACGATTAGCCTTTCCGCTGCCGCTATGGTCAAGAGGACACGCAGTGTCGTCAGTTTCGCTACTGGGGCAAACGTAGCATCATAGTCTTCCCCGTATTTCTGAGAGAAGCCTTGAGCGACCAACCTCGCTTTGTACCGTTCCACGTTCCCCTGTTTATCCCGTTTAGTCTTAAATACCCACTTGCAGCCGAATGGATGCTTCCCTGATGGTAACGGCACGAGATCCCAGGTGTTGAGCTGATGCAGCGAGTCAATTTCCTCCTTCGCTGCTGCTAACCATTTCGCCTTTTCGCACTCCGGCAATTTCTGCATCTCCCTCCAGTTAGCTGGATCACTGTCGAGTTCAGTCTGCTTAGTACTGTAGGCAAGGCGTACAGGCGGGACCCCTTTATTGGATCTCGTCGACCTCCTGCGTATATCCACGGCGTGACCTTGGCCGACAGGCACTTGGACATCGGGCTTCTCCCGTGCCTGATCACCACTGATAACAACTTCGGCCGTCTTAACTCCATTAAGCGGTGTGCCAACACTTGGCGGTGGATACGTTGTCGGACACGCGTCCACCATAATGTCATTGTAAGGCCGGCTAAACTCGCAGTTTGACAGATCTGCGGTGGGTTCGTCTGAGGTGCGTCGGTGTGTAGGTGCTAGCAGTGATCCCGATTCGCGACAGAACCTTTCCATGACATAGACTTCATCAAAGACAACGCTCCGGGCTGTCTTAACAATATTTGTGCACGCTATCAGTATCCTGTACCCCTTCTGTGTATCACTGTAGCCGACCAGTGTTCCTTCTGTAGCATGGGCATCCCACTTGTCGCGGTGCTCTTTTGGGACGTGCACGAAAGCCCTACTCCCAAAGATCCTCAAATGACCCAGACTTGGCTTCCTACCATTCCATAACTCATATGGCGTCCTGTCTACTGCTCGACCTGGGACCCTGTTCTGAAGGTAGCATGCCGTGAGAACAGCTTCACCCCAGTACGTCTTCGGCAAAGCCGCTCCGAACAGCATACTTCTAGCACTTTCGCAGAGCGTGCGATTCTTTCTCTCTGCGACGCCATTCTGTTGCGGACTGTATGGCACTGATGACTGAAGTACGATACCCGTCTGCCGGAGAATTTCCCGTGTCCGACCCCCAGTGTACTCCGTACCGTTGTCAGCACGCAGGATCTTTGGATATCCGCCAAATTTGTTGGAAACGTACGCCAGGTACTCCTCCACCTTCCCAGGAACTTCATCCTTAGACCTCAGCAAGTATACCAAGGTGTACCTAGTGAAGTCGTCTGTAAAGGTGATGAAATACTTGCTCTTGCTTGGTGTCATCACAGACATTGGTCCGCAGACGTCCGTATGAACTAAGTCTAGGGGATGTTCTGACCTCGACGAAGTCTGTTGAGGAAATGATGCACGCTTCATCTTTCCTTTTATGCAGCTGGCACATTGTAGCAGTTCCTTGCACTTCTTCACTACAATTCCATCCGCTAAGCGTTCCTTTTGTAGCCTCTGTACTGCCGCCTGGTTGCGGTGTCCGAGGCGGTGATGCCACACGTGAATGCAGTCATGGTGGCTGTGATGACTCGAACCTCTCGTAGCGCGGGCTGCTCCCGGATCGGCTATCACAAGCTTATAAAGGTCTTTGTGAGCCTCACCTCTAGCGAGTACGCGGTCATCTCTTGTAACGACGCAGTGGTCCTCTCGAAAGGTCACAACGTTCCCCTGCTGAGTTATCTTGTTGACCGAAAGTAGGTTGCTCTCCAATGACGGAACGTAGAGAACCCTCTGTACTCGTACTTTCTGAATCAGTGAATCATTAATTCTGCAGTACAGTATGCCGTCTCCCACACCTTGAGCCAGGACTTGTTGTCCGTTCGCCACAGTGATAACTTCTGACTTCTCTTCGTAGCTCTTCTCAAAAAAATCTCTGTCGTTGCTCATATGGCTCGTCGCTCCAGAGTCAATGTACCAGGACCCTGAGAGACTCCCAGCAAGAAAGGCGGCTTCTGAAGAGGACGAGTGACTCGACGCAGCTTTCCTGGCACGCTGTTTGGCGCCAACTCTGCGTGATCTTTTCCTTTCTGCAATCCTAGCTGGGCAATCCCGTTTGAAGTGGCCCGGCTTTTTACAGTAGAAGCACTCCCCCGAATCAGCCGCACTCGAACGGATCCCTCTTTCCTTGGCTTGTGAACGAAGTGCTGATTCAGACTCGCTTGTGGCAGCTATTAGCTCTCTCTTCCTCTTGTACTCGTCCATCAGCTTGCCCTTGACATATTCCAGCGTGAGGTCTTTTTCCGAGCGAGCATCCAGGGCCGTGACCAGGGTTTCATAGCTGTCTGGAAGTCCACTGAGAAGTAGTGCGGCAACTTGAAAGTCCGTCGGTTCTTGATCAATGCTCCTCAAGCGTTGAAGCAATTCCAAAACGCGCCTAATATACGCTTGCATGTCTTCGTCTCTCTCCATCTTCGACTGGTACAACTTTCGCAAAAGGTAGAGCTTGTTGCTCAAGTTGGCCCGTTCGTGCACCTTACGGAGCTCTTCCCACATAGATTTTGATGACGAACAATTGCAAATATGCACAATCTGGGTGTCGTCCACGCAGAGAGATATGGTGCTCTGGGCCTTGCGGTCCCCCGCGCTCCAAGCTTCCGGCGGATTGTCTGGCGTGTCGTCAGAAACATAAGTCCAAGTTTCCTCACGTATCAGTAACATCCTCATCTTGAATTTCCATGACTGATAGTTCCCATCAGTCAGCCGAGCTATGGCAACCTTGTTCGCTCCATCCATCTTCAGGCTGTCCCGAAAGTCCTCCACGCTGACTCCTTAGTCACACAGTGAAATCCACAGCTGTTCTGGGCCCATAACCTGTTGTAATTGGAGACTGACAGACTAGCGACTGTTCAGGATGAAGTAAGCAGGTTTAATGAGAAAGGAACGAATGTGTGCGTGAGCGCATGCACTACTGCGCATGCTCCTTAAAGGTGCGTCGGTTGTCGGCTTTTTCCAACAGTTTCCAGGCTGCCTTGAGGCGTCTGAAGGCTCTCGTGCAGCCACCGGTCCACCAAGGAGCACAGCTTGAGGAAGTACGTTTCTCCACTCCAAAAGTGGACTGCTGCAGAGATTGAGAGAGGGAGGAAAGAGACGAGATTGCCTTGTCCAGAGGAGGGAGATCGTCGCCTCCCGCCAGCAATGAAGCAAGTTTCTTCTCTTGCAGAGAGCGGTTACAGTGGGACCGCACAGAGACAGTACGGAGGACAGGAGACAGGAGCTCGAAATAAATGGGTAAGTGATCGCTGTTAGTGGACGAATCGATGGCCCTCCACGAAGACAGCTTGATCCGGGGAGAGCACAAGGTCAAGTCGATCGCAGAGCGCGCAGTCCCTCGGAGAAACGTAGACGATCCATCATTAGCCACAGAAAGGTTTCGCTGGCAAATCCAAGCCCACAAGTCCCGGCCTCGCGAGTCGGTCTTATGGCCCCACTGGACATGGTGGGAGTTGAAATCCCCGGCTACTAAAACATCACCAGTAGCCTTGGCCACGGCAGTATCCACGGGCCCGGCGGAGAGAAAGCCACCAGGACAATAGACGTTGATGATAGAGATATTCAGGGACGGCGAGGCAAGGCGAACGCCGAGCACTTCGCAGACCAGAGATGATTGCTCATAGAAAATAGAGGAAGAGTGAATGAGGGATGTGGAAACTAGTGTCAGCAGGCCACCACCGCAGCCAGCTGGTCGGTCTAAGCGGTACGCATGAAAACCGGGAAGAGAAAAGGACCGAAAAGCAGAAAGCCAAGTCTCTTGAAGTAAAATAACATCTGGAGAACAAGAGGAAACTAGTGTGTTAAGGTCTGGGAGGCCGTTGAGTACAGAGTAGCAGTTCCATTGGAGTATGCGAAGGCTATCCATCAGCGAGTATGGACTCAGCAACGGCGGTGGCAAGGACGTCACTACTCACTTGCTGTTACGACCTTTGTTATTGCGCTTGCCTTGAAGGGAGCCCGATGCTGAAGCAGCAGGGGAGGCACCGCTCTTGGGCAAGGAACGTATGGAATCTATGTCGGAATCCATTTCGGAATCCTGGCAGTCACCCGTGGGGCGAGCAAGAATGGGCGTACAACCTAGAGGCGGAGTTGCCTCGGCACACACCCAGCCGCCAGGACCACGAGCCGCAGAAGCAACCCGCGCCACTGAGGACACAGTGTCCTGGAGGGCAGCAGTTAGAGAAGCTAGCAGGGAGTTGAGAGAGCAAATGTCCTCTTTTAGCTTGACGACAGCGGACTCCACAGCATCACTAATCATTTTGTCAAGTCTCTCCGGGGCAAGCCCGGAAGCCTGAGTCCTAGCGGCAAACGAATCACCACGACCCTTAAGCACAGAAGCAGCTCCGACACGAGAGCAGTGACGTGAATCCATAAGATCCAAGAGAGCTATCTCCTGATCGCGACAGGGACAAGCCGGGAAATCAGCGTTGTGATCGCCTCCACATCGACAGCACTTCAAAGAGGAATCAGGGGAACAAGCAGATTCGTCATGGGAATCACCGCAGCGCCGGCAGCGCATCTCGGACTTACAGTGCTTAGTGACGTGGCCAAAGCGGTACCAGCGCTTACACTGCAGCGGTCTACGTCTGAACAAGTCCACGCGAAATATCAGCGGCCACGATTTTATCTCCGAAAGACAGTTGTGCCCCGCGAAGGTCACTATGACTGACTCTGTAGCTACACGACTGTCGTTACCGGGTGCGCTACACCGGTAAGCTTCAAGCACCCCGAGATGGGAGAAAAGGTCAAGGAGCTCATTGGCAGGCAACGAGACATCAGCCCCCCTCACCACCCCTTTGACGCACGCTAAGTGATGGGGAATGTAGGACTTGACAGGAAGGCCTCCGAATGTAGAGGTTTGGAGCAAAGACCGAACCACGTTCAGGTTAGGGGACCTACAAACGATGCCGTCTTTTCCGTACTGACGTACCTCATTAATATCCTTAAAATCGGGAGTTACGCCCTCTAGGCACTGAATAAGTATCTTAGGGGTTTTAGAGCGTATGGTAGACCCATTCGTAGGCATTAGAACAACGGGAATGGCAGAGAGCCCGTTCTCTAGGAAGTGTTCCAAAGGGAAGGAACCAATGTCGCTGGACGCGGACCAGTACAGGTCCGCCTCACCGCTGACCGGCATCTTACGACCGCGGGGAGCCCCGGCCAAACCCCCTTACCTCTACACCGCCGGTCACCAACAAGGTATGGGCAAGTGGCAGAACCAGAGGCCAAGAGCAAAGTCACTTAGTCGCTTTCGCTAACAGACCGTTTCCCGCAGGAGCTATCGGAGAAGCAGCCTCTCGCTCAGAAGACAAAATCTAGTCCGGTGAACTGAGACAGGTGCTCCAGGCGCGTGGCCATCTTCGTCGTTGTCTACGGCCCGCTACAGGCCGACTTCTCTAGCGATTTTTTTTCAGCGCGCGTTGGGTGGTGCGCAAGTGAGGGGCTGTCCGTGTGCTTACCAGCGGGCTTTAGAGCTGAGCGTACACTTATGGTTGTACACACTGGGCTGACTTCTTTGGCTATTTTTCAGCCTGGGCCGACTTCGTTCGCATTTTTTTCATGCGGCGCGCAAGTAGGGGCATGCGCACTGGCAACATTGGGCCACATCTTTGGCGATTTTTCACCCTGGGAGGACTTCATTCACAATTTTTTTCAGGTGGTGCGTGTATCCAAATTAAAAGTTTTATTATAAAAAGTCTAACATTATTATACGTGACCACCAAGTGGAGCTTTAATTACAAGTGCCGATAGATGTATGTGAACAGTAGAGAACCTGGAAAACCATGGGACACAAATGACACGAACACAAAACGAAATAAGATCTATAACACTACATTGGTTAATCAAAACAACAAAGGAGGAGAATAATCTATCATTTTAACTACCATAAAATCATCCTCGAGACTTAATCTAGTCGAATCCCATACAAGAGAGACTTTTTCTTTCAGTTTTTCATTTCATTTTCATTTCATTCGAAGAGACACTATAAACCTTACTTTGTTTTATGAATCCAACACAGAAAATATATTAAAAAATGAAGTTCACCGCATAGCACGCTCCTAGCCAACAACCAGCTCTAATAATATCTGCTCTGATTTGTTGAAGACGGGAGGCGTACGCCTGTTTTGTGACAGTTATGAACATTTTCGAGCGCAATAGGGAAGATTATTCCAACATTACACAATTAATCAATTTCTTATTAAGTAAACAGCATAGACATACGGAAATAGTCAGAAAGAAAACGATCAACAGCTAGCATTAATAGAGAGCCAAAACAATGGACAATCCAACATGTAAACAACAGACACATGCAGGAAAATAATTGAAAAATAGTCTATGAAAACGAGAAACATGCACGGATGAATTGCAGAGAAACACTTTGAAAAGCACACCGTCCACACGTAAGCAATAGCACACACGCAAGGAAGTAATGAGAAACACGATCAACAGCTAATAAAGAAACAAAACCCATCACATAAACAAGAGGTACACAAAGGATAAATAATTGAAAAAGAATCTATCAAAACGAGAAACATGCACGGAGCTAACGCTGAATAGCAGAGAAACACTCTAAACGGCGCATCTGCCAACGTGTAAACAAGAGACAGGAAAATATTATTGAAACAAGATCAACAGCTAATAGAGAACCGAACAAATGCACCAAAGCAAACAAGAGGTACAGAAAAGAAAATAATTGAAAAACAATCTGTCAAAACGATGAACATGTACGGATGATTACCAGAGAAACGCTTTCTACGATGCATCTGTCAACATGTAAACAACACACAGGAAAATTATAGCGAAACAAACTACCAAACATTAATAAATTGAAATGGAAATAATACATCTTTTGAACTATCATAAAACCAACCTTGCGACCTAACAATATAGAATTTTCGTCCTACTCGTGCACTATAAACATTACCTTGACAGAGGTATCCAAACACGCAGCACAGCTAAGCTTTACACAGTACAACCAGACTGGAGCCCGGCGGGGTCACTCTCTCCCTCTATACAGCCCAAAGCGAAAAATCCGCACATCCTTGGCAATCTATGGAGTGGGGAAACCCTCTCTCTTTTTCACATTGTTTCCTCCAAAAGGAAATATTCTTAGGACCGGTGTACAGATGCGAAATTTTTTATTGATCGCAAACAGACATTGGAATTATTCGATTCTCAAGAACACAATAAGAATTCTATCAAAAACAATAGCACGCAAACAATCTAAGAATAGACTTTTATGTCAGTGCAAACTGGTTTTAGAGAAACATTATCTAAGCAAACGAGAAATATTATCGGCGCAAACAATACTCAACCAAAACGAGAAACGATGCATTTTAATGCATTTCAAATCTGACACAACTATTATGCATACATTATTCTCAACTCACAAAATATCGATCGAGTGAATATCTGAAGCAAAAAGAGAGTCAAATTTATTCGATGATAGAAACAATACTCATTCGAAAACGAGAATCAAATTTAATTACATCGTTTTATGACAACTTTGCAATAGTAACTTCTACACACAGAAGCCACAAACAACTCATCTGAAATGCAAATTAATGTAAAAGCTTGCTACAGTGAAAATCAATGCACACAAGTTAAAAATACATTCCCAACTAGTAGGATATTTTTATTAATATCAATCGAGTGATCATCTGAACCAAAGTCAAAAGCTGTAATTAATTTAGGCAAACATTTTTCGTAACCACGCAGCGCAAATATACATCACAGAACATGTCTTTTTCATTCAGGGCCCACTAGTGGAAACGAAGTAAGAGAGGGAAGCTGATTTCCCTTACACTTTCGTTAAGGTTACGCCCGCAGGGAGTAGGGGAATCCAACAATGGTCTTGGTATACAATGTATAGTTGAAAGCCATAAACTGACTCCCGCAAGTCAAGTTAGGTTAGGCGCTGTCTTGTACGTAGAATCATTGAAAGCACACGTTTTTTTCCTTACACATCACATCTTTTTGTAAATTGAATTTCATAATTCTAACGTCAGGTGGATATTAATAACATTCTAAACGCGATAACATAATAAATTTTTAATAAATAAAATTAGCACCGATATGACTTAATGACTTAATTAACTGTCGAGGCACACTACAAATCAGAACAGACAATTGCTATACATTGAAGAGATGGACGGATTTTGTACTCGTTACCATAGGTAATGGGAGGACCTGATAAAAAGCTGCTTCAAAAAGGAGGAGCCTCGAAACGATTCAATTATCGCTGCATTTCGATACGTCCTCGACATGGTCGTATTCGGAGATATGGCGCAAATTATGGAATTCAAGATGTGAGAACTTGTATGCCGAATCTACAATAGTTATAAAAATATTTGCACGTCAACATCGGAAGGACCACTGGGATTGATGGTGGAGTTTTTGAGGTTTACTAACGAAGAATTGCAATACACTAGACCAAACGTAATTGTAATCATTGCAATGGGCATTGCATTACTCAAGAAAGCAATCAGATCAAATTATCATATACAAGCAGTCTATATCGCACGATTCATTACGGATTTGTTGAAATTACACCTAACGGTTGCAATGGAAAGAACATAAAAAATCTTATCACGTGATATATTCCACCCTAGAGCCTCTACACATTAATTTTATTCTACCAGTCAACGATGTCGAATGAACAGAAGTTCAATATTGTCGTGCAAGGTCTGATGTATCATCACTTATTGAAACTCAACAAACATATCAATTGCGGTAGACGACAGGACGATTTTCATCTAATACTCTCTTGTACGCCATTCAAGAATCTTCATACAAAGAAAGGAAACATCAATAAGAGACTGTGCAAGTTCATCGCTATAAAGTGCAAGTTGTTGAAGCAATATAAACACGCGGACAACATATCACCCGCGTTAGTCAACGCTGGATTCAAGCGCCCAATAATCAGAATAAACTACTTGATGTCTTCGGAATTCATCAATCAAGACAACAAACGAAAACTTCAGAGTTTGGAATAGAACTGTAATTTATCAAAATAAACATGTGTATAAATGAAATAATAATTGTATTCTTTGCCATCATTGTAATGTATTCTACACATCGCAACGAAAACAGCTTATGATTAGATAGGAGATTGCTAAGGAGACGGTTATTCCACAATATGTACAAGGATCTTCGCATGGAATCACCGCCGGCAATAAAAGAGATTTTACACGACCACACTCTATACAACACCCACACCCAAAGGAAATAATTGTAGAAGAATCGCTAATATAAATTTAGAGGCATGTTACATCAATCTTTACAAAAAGAGGATCACTAATATTTTGCGAAAGCTTATTTTATGAATTAAATTGCACAGTGTGTATATTTTCTCAAACGATTGAACAGTTGACAATACTATATTGAAAGGAATCTATTATCATATGACGCGATGCAAGTGATGGACAAGCATGATGCGCAGGCGGAGTCTACAATTCTAATCATCATAACATGCGGCACACAGTTCCAATAAGATTTTGGGAGAATCGAATCACACAACTGTCATCAGAAATGTTTAACCACTATACAATGAAGATGAGCACTATGCATAAGATACGTAATTATAATAAGTAAATATTTCTTTTGCAAACTTAACCAAAACAGCACACATAAACGTAGCACCAATTCACAGAATGTACCCGAGGTTTTTTCATTAGCCATACTGAAAAACTATGAGTCTATTCATTATGTCACGGCATATGAGGCACTACAAATGGGAAGGACATACTTTAATTTTAGAATATTTTACCTCATAATGGGGGGGGGGGGAGTCAAAACACAAACTCCAACACCAAAGGCTCTTGTTTAAATTTTCAAAGTCAAAACTGTACACTCTTTCTTACAATTTTTTAAGATATACATTAAAAAGATGTCTATATAGTCACACATTGTATACAAGATATTTGTTTGTACATTAATTGCTAAAATTTATCAGATCACATTCCGGAGCAGTGGTGAATATCACACATCAGTAACTGTTTAATTAAAATTTGAACTGCTGCCACAATTTACGAATTGAGTTGTAGAAAGTATAATTTCCCAGCTTTAACTGGTTCACTTTGATACGCGAAGGTTTTAATAACTCTTTCACGGTGACGAAGAATTGAATCGAGTGTATTGATATTTTCTATATACTCTATAACGTAATGTGAATTCTCCATGTCGCGGATAGTAAAACTTACGATTTTTTTAAACTAAATTTACTTAAACCTCGAAGAAACGACCATAACCAATGTAGTTTTATAGATCTTATTTCGTTTTGTGTTCGTGTCATTTGTGCCCCATGATCTTCCAGGTTCTCTGCTGTTCACATACATCTATCCGCACTTGTAATTAAAGCTCTACTATGGTGGTCACGTATAATAATGTTAGACTTTTTATAATAAAACTTTGTTTTACTAAAGCTTTTTTGAATAAAACTTAATTTTGATTGTAATCATATTGATTAAAAATATCTTCTTTCATTAAATGTGTCGTAATGGAATACTAGCGGTTGTGCATGACGTTACGTACATCTGTCAGAACTTTGTAATGAAAACTCCGCTAGGGTGCTCACGTATAATAATGTTAGACTTTTTATAATAAAACTTTTAATTTTGATACACACACCACCTGAAAAAAATTGCGAACGAAGTTGTCCAAGGGTGGAAAATCGCCAAAGAAGTGGCCCAATGTTGTCAGTGTGCATGCCCCTACTTGCACGCCGCATGAAAAAAATGCGAACGAAGTCGGCCCAGGCTGAAAAATAGCCAAAGAAATCAGCCCAGGGTGTACAACCATAAGTGTACGCTCAGCTCTTCAGCCCGCTTGTAAGCACACGGACAGCCCCTCACCTGCGCACCACCTACCGCGCGCTGAAAAAAAAAATCGCTAGAGAAGTCGGCCCATGCGGAAAAATCGCCAAAGAAGTCGGCCCAGGGCGCACCGAGCCCGTCGGCCTGCTGGTAAGCACCCGGACAGCCCCTCACCTGCGCGCCACCCACCGCGCGCTGAAAAAAATAATAAAAAATCGCTATAGAGAAGTCTGTCCAGCTATTGTTCTTGAAGTTACATACATCTATCAGAACTTTGTAATTAAAACTCCACTATGGTACTCACGTATAATAACTTTTTATAATAAAACTTGTAACTTTAATTGTAATCATATTGATTAAAAATATCTTCTTTGATTAAATGTGCTATCCCTTCTGCTTAATTGAAAACTTCCATTAATAATAAAAAATATTGTGTATGATGTGTGATACCCCTGCAATGCTATTGCATCATGCCTGTAATAAGTATAATCTTTGTTTGGTGTATTGTGTTTCTTCTACATCAGGTTTTTTAGCTAAGTTTTTCTCCTTCACACAGAGTCATAACATAAATTCTGACATTACTGACTTTAATAAGTATATTTTCACTTGTACTTTTGTGTATGGCTATCCTTTGCATGTAAACAGGCTACTGCACACCTGTTGTAGATGAAAAAAATGACGAAAGAAGTCGGCCCAGGCTGAAAAATGTGAGAGGGTAAGCGCGCACGCGGCCCTCCCCCCGCCGATAAGCGCGCGGACAACCCTGCGCACACGCGCCGCACAGGGAAAAATACGCGACGGTGTCCCATGCGCTGTGGGGTTCGAAACAGACACCCATAGAACGTACACTCATCCGGTTTCTCTCCCAACATACTATTACCTACTATCCTCAAAGGCTCTTAACAAAATTGTGTTCTTGAAGTGGACACAAAAACTACCTTTCGCAGACAGTACACCGCTGGCATACACACCCTTGTACAAAGTGCCTTGGAAACGGTTTGGAAATGGTACAAATGCCATCATACTGTTCAACAACGCCACCAATTTGGTACAGTTGAGCTACGCTCAAAGCTAGGGGGGAAGAGTTCGCGTCTAAAAGGCACGGTCTTAAGGGGATTACGGTGGTCTCTGAAAGAGCACGCGACTTTCCGTCCTACTTTTCTTTCAAGACGAGGCAGCGAACAAGTGCCCATTCGTGGAACCCAGCCCTCCCCTTCCGATTTGTTTCGGTTTCAGTCTGTCTACCAATGTCATTATGACATTTATATTCTGTTGAGTTTCTTACGTGCTGTCCGGGACATATATGTAGGTAGGTATGCCAACAATTTTTTTATTATTAACCTTTTTTGTAGTTTGAATCCCTTGAAAAACCACTGCACAGCACAGGAACAGAAAGGCTACATTATGACCCAGTTTCACCAACCTGTTCAGCATCTGAACTAAGATGAACGGTCATTAAACTCTCTGCTTCACTAAACGAGTTATTATTACTGAAACATCCACATCATCACCGATGGGAAAAAAGAAGTGTCTGTTAAGTTCAAGAATTGGCAACCCTTGATATCGGTTCAGTTAACCAGAGGTTGTGAAACCGGGCCTATGGCGGTCACCGAAACATTCATCACATCACAAACCAAAGTTTGTAAAAAGATTTGAGTGCTAGCACGAAGTTTTGGAAATTGCGGGTAGCATTTTAACTGCTGCCTATGTAGCTGCAGCATAATTACAACTAATTAAAAAAAAGTAGTACAAAATTTGAGGGTACTCTACTCTATCTTCCTCTGCATGGTACTAAAAACTGTGATGATTCCAAGTGCTCATCCTCTTGGCCCAGATTCTGTAGCAGATTTATCAGCCATTTGTGTTCCTGTGGTTCTGTGGTAATCTAGTCACTCCACCCACATACCAGCATTCCTAGGTTACAGATAACATGTAGTTATAAGAGTGGTTTAAACCACCTCGCAGAAGTTGCAGATGCTGTTCATCAACTTTATTTTGAGATGGACAGGGAGTTTCATTGCCTGGGGCGATACTCTACCCCATAGCTGCTTGTGGTGTGAGGAAGGAAATAATGTCCCATGGAGCTCAAATTTCCGGGCAGACATTCGTGGGCGCGATTTAGCTATAGGCCAAGCAATATTAGAGAGGGGGGCAGGAGTTCAGATTATTGAGAGATCTGAAAATGGCAGTTTGAAAAAAAAAAAAAAGATCCGAAAAATGGCAGTTTTGGTCGTGTGGCCAATGACAAAAAATATACTCTGGGTCTTCTACAGCACTGCAGTGACAGCATCTGAGAGAGTCAAATTGCCTTAGGTGATAATGACACTGACCTGTAGATACCCCACTGAGTCACAGTCCATGAGGCACAGTGCACCATCTTGGCAAGAAGTGTTTTGTGGCATCCAGAAACCAAGCTCTGGGTCAAAATTTCTCGGTATAGAAAGGAAGAAAATGTCAGTTGTCCATTGAGACGAAGACAATTTGTAAAATCCATTGATCTGTTGGTCAACTACATCTGCTTTCTACATGACCAGTAACAGTCCTTTGCTACCTTTCACTGTCATCTAATTAAACACCTCCCTTCTATGACGGTGTTCACGGCACAGTTTTACCTTGCTGAACCACTTTTCGCGACTCTTATCAAACATAACATTAGCGGTTCTTCGTAGGCTGAGGCCGAGGAAAGCAAGGGAGGTTTCCATTATGTTTACGTGATTACCGTCGTGACAAATGGTTGACACAGCAGTTTTGCGGTACGTTTTATATATTGCTCATCCTGGACATTTTTCACTGCCCCATTTCCTGTCCAAAACAGCTACGACTGCATCAATGTCACTTCACCCATGAATTCATTTTTGTATTATTGAATTTTAATTTGGCAACCCTTTCACATGTCTTGTGATAGACAGGTTAGCAATGTAAGCAGTGTTTTTGTGCCTCTCACAACCTGCATCTTTATGCAAAAATACTCCAAAAGCCGTGAGACGACATAACTAGACAAAAAAAGTAGAGAAACTCCGACTTAACATAACAAAATAACAAGGTTTTCTCAGACGTTTCGTCCGTCATGCAACGGGCATCATCAGTGCCAAACTGAGTGAGCGATTGCACAACCGGTCGCTATTTAAGGAGATGGGAGAATTGTTTGGGGAGGGGCCACGGTTTTTGTTACAAACCGAGGGGTCACCGCGTATGTGCCGAGACTCGAAGTTTCCTGTGTCCCCATCTTTGTTCTCTCTTATTATGTTAAGTTGGTGTTCTTGACTTTTTTGGCTGCATTTTTATGTGTGAGGCTGTTTTTGTGACAAGCGGGCAAGGGTGCCGGCAACACGGCACATGTCCCAATCATTTTGTCGTGTCCTTTTCGCTGTGTCGTCTGTTCTACATTTGTTAATCTTTTTTTTTTCGTGTGTAGTTTCTGGATTTTAAGCCCAAGAGCAGTTGCTGTTGAGGATGCTGAGAACATGTGAAGCATACATTTTCCCATTCTCACATTATGCTGTAAGCAGTGTGAAATACAACTCAAAAGGAAGTTAATGAGAGACAACTTGTCACCAAGATTAGTGTGGGAACATGGCAAAGGAAAAATAATTCTAAACCATAATGGAATCCTATCCTATTTAATGGTACAGTATCAGATAAAGTTTATTCAAATAATATTAAAGAAGTAACCCTGCAAATTACCAGTCAAACAGTGAAGATGGCTGCAGTACACTACAATGTGTTACATGTAACAATATCAATGTTTCAAAAACTGACACATAAACCTTAGGGACATAGACAAAGCAGGGGTTACACCACTTGGCGAAAAGAGAAAGCAGATGAAGTGAACGCAATGTGCGACTAAAAACCAAGGAGTTCAAGTTCAGTTTCAGGGCGCAAACACTCGGGAACCGAGCTAACGTGCTTTCCGTCAGGTCCGTCCCATTATTTCTCACTGTATCATGAGGAGACCCCCGAACCTACAGCATACGTCACTTCGCACAGTAGTATAACATTTATATTATTGTAAATGCGTCAGGGCTGACACATGCACAGACGAGGAACGATATCAGCTGTCGCACACACAGCCATCCCGAAAGCTATGCCCACCTTCGTTGATGCACCCACGAATCCACAGGAAGACCGCCGATGCTTTCCCACTCGGATTAAGTACCTGTACCTTGAACTGTAAACAGTTGGGTGTACACTCCAGAAAACGGGAACAGCTGATTGCCGATTTCATGGGCGCGGCCATGCGGGCCGACAAGGACAGTTCAACAGAGGAACAATTTTAGGTGAACGCGAGCGTGATGCTGGTGGTGGGCGCAACAATTTGCACTTCAAACGACGTAAAACACCAAAAAGTGAGCAACGAGGATGATTGCTTGCTCATTTGTCATTATTTGGGCCTGTAATCCACCTCAGGGTTCAGAAAGGCTGCTAAATGCCGATGACCGGCACAAGAAAAGCGTGTTTGCAATGGTTTTCGTCCGGTTGCGGTTCCAGCGACTATACCTTTTTTGCTGCTTCCTTCCTCTCTTTTCTTTATTTTTTTGTCTTTATCGTTTTTTTTGCTGTTGTCGGTTCGTTCCGGAGGCCTAGCTTGGGAAGCTGCTCCTGTTTAGTTTCGGTATAAATCGGAATGTGGGGGCAGGGGGAACAGTCCACCGCTCCTCAAGTTTTCACGGTGGCTCTGCCCCCCCCCCCCCCCCGAGCTTTCGCTCTGAGGGGCCCACCTCCCCATCTTTTACCGCAGAATAAAAATGAAAACCAGGTTAAAAAGTAGTACGTAGAAGACGAGTAAAACACGATATTCACCCGAATGGGTACTATCTACGTGATACTGCATCTCCGTACCTACTACACGGAGTGCAGTGACATGCAATGGGACTGCCTTGTATATGGTACTAGAAAACGCAGATTTCCTCTCCAGCAAGCTCTTATCCTGCAGCGAGGAGTTTACTGGTACGTTTGATGACTCGTGAAGCTTAATTATCTGTCTGTTTTTGCTTCAACCATGGCTAGAATAATCGACAGAGCGTATAGTGCAGCAATAAACCCCATTTACCGAATAAATCAATGTCCTCTTGACGATAATATGAATTTTTAAAAAATGAGGAAACACGCCATCGCACGCTCGCTTCTATAAATTTGTCTTACCGCCTTTAGTGAAACCATCAACAAGCATTTCAGTTTCTGCTGCTCTAGTGCGAGTTATTTCGTCTCAAGATAATCATTACGCGAGATGGCCTTCCCCATCTGCATTATAACGTCCACCGTCATCAGACCACTTGAACGAGTCATTGCTAGGGGATCCTATTTTTGTATATGCCGCACTTCCCAATCTCTAACTCCATGTCCCGCAGTACTCTCGTTCAGGCTAGGATGGGTTAGGTTAGGTTAGGGCTCGCTCCTCCTTGCCGTGAAGGACTTCCGACGCCCTTGCGGATAAGGGAAGTAGAATGGTGCGAGCGAGGTATCTCCGTAATGGAAAACCTGAAACGGTGCACTACAAACAAATGTCACCTCTGTGGATAATAATTTGAAGCATGCAGATATGAAGGATTCATCTCATATCTAAAATGAACATGAAGGAAGATTGCCAGCAATTCTGCCCTTTCTGTTTCTCGAAATAAAGAAAAACAGCTTTATAAAAAAGATTACATCTTAGTGAATTATGGAAATTAGAATGTCAAAATACCTTGCAGATAAGGTTTTCCTCCACTCGCATACCGTAAATGCCAAACTAATGTACATGCGGTCCTAGTTGTTTTATTTTTAAAATTATGCTTATATTAAAAATTTAAAAATTATAAAAATTAAATATTATAAAAAGTATACCTTTGTGGCACGTTCCCGTCTATTTTGTGTGTGTGTGCGTTTCAGCTCGGACAGCTCGTGCGTTGCGCTCACTTCATCTGCTTTCTCTTGGGCCCCGCTTGGGCTATCGCGGCTTCAATGGGGGCCCTGACACATGGTTTGGGAAACACTGAAGCATACTATATATTGTTACATGTGACATATTGTAGTGTACTGAAGCCAGCTTCACTGTTGTATTGTTTCTTCGCATGGCTATTTCTTCCACGTTATTTGTATGAGGAATGCGGAGAATGAGGAAATGTATGCCTTGCATGTTCTGGATGTTCCCTAATTGCTGACCCTCGCTGTTGGGCTAAAATCCAGCAACTACACAAACAGATTAACAAATGTAGAACAGGAGACAGAAGCACGGACGCAATGACGTGATTGAGATCATGATATGCTGTCAATTTTTTTCTGTGTCTCTGTTTCTACATTTTATTAACATGTGCCACATTGCCAGCACCCTTTCCCTCTTGCTACGAACACAGCCTCTCAGTAATAAAAATGCAGGATGTCAAATGCACGTAAACAGTGCTTACATCTTTTGGGGTCTTCACTCATCTAATGTTTATGCCAGAAAATGCTCCCCTAGTTCACATGGCATACTGAATATGAGCGTGGTCCACAGCCACAAACTACATTTTAAATTAGCGCTGCAGTATGTTTTTCGGCACAAATGAAATTACCCTTCATAAGTGCATCATGCAGGCTCATTGATTCTAATGCTAAGTGCTCATGAAATAACATGGGGTGGGGTGAAAGACACTGGAATCACATGTTGCGTCGCTACCAGTGACGTACTCATCAGGACCGGTGCTAGGGGTGCGCGGGGCCTGAGGCAAAGGCACATCGCGGGGCCCGTTTCACACAAGCAGTAATGAAAAGATAAGAAATGATAAGATTTTCGCAGTGGGAAATTTTAGCAGTACGGGAAATGGCAGCAGGAGAGAAGGGTGCGAAATCCTCGGTATAGCTTGCAGGGTTGGTAGATTTCTCTTAAAAGTGGGACTTTTTCTCATCACATGATGGAATGGTACATAGCACATTCTTCTCTCATTTCTGTTTCAGTCGAACACCCCGCGTGCGATTAGGTGCATACTTGATATAAAAAAAACAAGTAGTTCGTGGTTGAGGGCTTCGTGCGCGGGGCCTGAGGCGGTCGCCTTACCCTATCTCCGGCCCTGGTACTCACTCAGCAGTGACGTCAGTAGCAGTGGTTTTTCACTGAAGCCTGCACCTCAACGATGTAACCCACATCTTGATTGCAGAGTAAGCACATGTTTGTTATTACTTGGTATACAGTTGAAACTTGTTAATGTGGTGACGGTCATTCTCGTGGATTTTGGCAATAAAACCATTTTAGGACAAAGAACACCTCTTAAGGTGTAAGCTATGAAATGTAGTAAATTGAGTGAGACATAGTGAGGCATTTTAAAATACCTTTTTTCCTTCATATTTTCAATGTTGACATACATGTGCTTGTGTAACTGTCAATCTGTGCTATTCCAGCCAAAACTAGCCAGAGATGTAGCTTGACTCTCTCAAATATCACTGAAAAAAATTGTGTGCATTTTTTTTTTACGATGCATATATAGAATGTACATCATCATTTTGTTTTCTTGAACAATGGGGGCGCATTAAACCGTGCCGAAATATGAAGTTTTCCCTTACGAGCTTCTTTCTGACATCTACATATACATCATTTGTGCGCTTTCCTTGCCGGGTGTTAGAGGGGAAGCACGGGTCTGCCATCCCAAAGGGAATGTAGAACGAGAATAAATCTGGTGAGGGGTGAGATCTCAACAACGGAGCACATTTTCGGTCAAATTTACGATACATTTCTGGCAAATTAGCATTCTTGAAGGAGGATTAGCTTCATATAAAAATACCAAGCTAATCTATATTCTTTGTTTAACCAAGCGTTTGAGAATATCAAGCACTTGCCAAAAATTACTTTTTTTTCAGATAGTATATTCACATATAGGTCGTCTAAAAGAAATCTTCCCTTATTTGAAAAACCAGTCCTCTCCTATAACATATTGACAATCTACAGCCTGATTTTTCTTTAAAACACAGAAAAATGTCACCATAATGTGCTGCAGCTTGTTCGTCAATTGAGGTCGTCTAGGAAGCAAAAAAATAAAATAAAATAAAATCATGCCTTTGTGGCTGTCTCCTGCGAAAATTGACACTCTGCTTTTCCATTTTGAGAACCTACAGTTGTATTTGTTCTTACGCAAGAAAAATGCTTCGTCAGCTGATTCATATCCCAACTGTATGACGCTATAGCACACTTTGAACAAATTTAGCACTCTCCTGTTCTGCCCAGTTCTACAGATTAGTTGCAGTCGCTGCTTCAGAACAGCTTTGCCAACATTTATGATTGTTTTCATATACCTGAAGTCATCTGGAAAGTTAACAAATCTCATCATTTCAAGGACAGACCCTCTCCTATAGCATGTTCAGAATCTGCTGGCATGTGTTTTCTGTAGATCTTATTGCATCAGTTGACCATATTTATTTATTTATTTATTTATTCACATACCCCAAAGGCCCTAACAGGGCATTACATGGGGCGTGGCACATAGAGGCTGGTAGGTACAATCCAACGTTAATCGTGAGTACACGGCTAAACAGGCACAGAGAAATTATTAGATACAGCGGTACGAAATTGATGAGGGTTAGTAAGTTCGACTATGTGGCGAGGGAAGCTATTCCACGAAATGGCCGTTTGTGGAAAAAACGAGTACATGAAATGACACGTAAGGCACTGCTGTCGTTCTACTTTGTGAGGATGGTCAATGCGTGGAAAAACTGTTCGCGCTTGTGTTATGTAATGTCTACAGAGAGAAGGATTGTGATACAACCTGTGGAATGAGCATAGTCTGGCAATGAACCTACGATGTTGCAGAGATGGAATACCTAATGATGATTTCATGCTTGTGACACTTGATGAATATGAGTAATTAGAAACAATGAACCGGACAACAGCGTTCTTGATGGATTCGATACGGTGTGTAAGGTATTGTTGCGGGGGATCCCATATTGTTGAGGCATATTTCAGTTTCGGACGAACAAAAGTAGTGTATGCGATATGGTGAACTTCAGGGGAAGCACGCTTCAAATTACGGCGAAGGAAACCAATGGTACGAGAAGCATTGCTGATAAGAGAGGAAACGTGAGCATTCCATGTGAGATCAGAAGCAAAAATGACCCCATGATATTTGTACTGATTATTAACAGGAATCGCGGAGCCGCATAGGGTGTAGGAATGGTTGATGGTTGCCGTAGTGCGAGAAAAAGGGACGTAGCAGCATTTAGATATGTTGAACGAAAGAAGCCACTTCTCACACCAAGTTTCCAGAGCCTGTAGGTCACGTTGCAGAAGATATTTATCTTGTGATGGGGGGGGGGGGGGGCGGATTGATCTGTAGGTGACACAATCGTCAGCGAATAGGCGTATACTCGATGAGACACAATCAGGTCGTTGTGTATGGGAGGTCGTTGATGTAGACAGAGAAGAGGAGGGGACCTAAGACCGTACCCTGGGGGACACCAGATGATACGTGACAAAAGGACGAGGAATGGTTTTCACGAAAGTGGACTGGAGGTGGCCTAGATGTGAGAGTTTTACCATTAATCTATCGTGCGGTACAGAATCAAAGGCTTTAGAAAAATCCAGGAACACGGCATCTGTTTGAGTGGAAGTGTCCATGTTTGAGTGGAGGTCGTGGATAAAACTAGCTAGTTGTGTTTCACACTTTCACACAGAAATTTTTACGGAAGCCATGCTGGCAGGGGGAAAAGCAAGCATTTGACTCTAGGAAGTTGATTACCTGCGAATATATAATGCGTTCCATGATTTTGCAGGGGACGCTGGTAATGGAGATTGGTCTACAGTTCAACGGTGAATGAGTGTCACCACTTTTGTGCACTGGTATTTTCATTCCCCGACGCCAGTCTTCTGGCAGAACTGAACTATTAAGTAGGAAGGGAGTTGCCTCAGGACAGAAGCCGCCGATATTTCGAACAGAGACTGTTCTTCTTCTGGGCACCGTCCTCATCATTGGCATGGTATTTAAAGGGTTAGGTGTGACGTGTTTAAAGGTTCATGCGAATTGTGGGTCAACAGCCCGGAGGGAAGAAAGGTCCGTACGGGTTTTTACGGCGGGAGTGAATGGCTGCTTTGTTAGAGCAGCCATTCACTCCCGCCGTAAAAACCCGTACGGACCTTTCTTCCCTCCGGGCTGTTGACCCACAATTCGCATGAACCTTTAAACACGTCACACCTAACCCTTTAAATACCATGCCAATGATGAGGACGGTGCCCAGAAGAAGAACGGTCTCTGTTCGAAATATCGGCGGCTTCTGTCCTGAGGCAACTCCCTTCCTACATCTCTACCGGTTCGCTGGATTTCTACCCATGAACTATTAAGTGATTGTTGGAATATTGCGGCAAGAAATCTGCTCGAGCGAGACTTTGTGTTTTAAAGAATTTTGCTGTTTATTCCATCGACACCAGCAGAGGAGGAAACTTTGATGAAAGAGATAATCTTTTCAATGCCAGCAGGAGATATCGCTATCGGTGACATGCTATTGAAGATGGATGTGGGAGGCGGGGCAGGGGGAGTTGTGTCTTCGTTGGTGAACACGCTTGCAAATGCGTTATTGAAGATAAGAGAACATTGGTTATCTCTAACAAAATTACCATCACGATCTTTCAGTTGGATGTTTAACGATGGAGATTTTGGGTTTATAACTTTGTAGAATGCTTTGGGGTTGTGCTTCAAGAGGTTAAGAAGGCCCTCGCTATAGAACATGCGTTTTGAAGAAGTCACCAATGATTTGTATTTCCGGGCACACTCTTGATATTTTAGCAGTGATGATGCAGACTTAGAGCGCTTAGCAAGCCTGTACAGACGTTTCTTTTTACGGGCAAGTAGTTTGATTTCATGATTGTACCATGGGGCATGACAATGTGTCTTGATGAGAATGGAGGGTATATAGGCTTCAATAAGTGCATTAATCTTGGTTTTGTATAAATACGAGTTTTCCTCCACTGTCCGTACTTCAAAATTAGCGAGAAAGTTAGCCATGTAATTGGATAATTCAGAATTTATTTGGTCGTAGTTAACCTTATCGTATAATCTTATGCTTTTGCACGAGGAACGACGGGGCACGCTGGGGACAGATACTGTGAAGTGTAGTATTTTGTGGTCACTCAAGGCGCATGGAGAAAATGCAGAACCTACTATACCTGGGTCGTTAGTCAGGATTAGGTCTACGATGTTTGATGAGGTGGGAGTTACACGGGTGGGTTCATCAACCACCCGATGAAGGTCAAACACGTGATACAAATCAATGAAAGAACGTTCTTCACTGCCAGAGGCTGAGATGGAGCTCCAATTAATTGAGGGGTAGTTCGAATCACCAAGAAGAATAACATTTGAACTTGGGAATTTGTGAAAAATATGATGTAGTGATTTGTGTAATTTTGACTGTGTTTTAAATGGTACTGCAAACACAGTCATAGTACCCTTTAACGCGGCACAGAGCATTTATGTCAAAGTCGTGCTTGTGGAGGCAAAGCCATGCTTGCCAAAGCCAAAGAGGCAAAGTGATGCTTATGGAGGGTTTTATTATGCCCTGCTGCTCAGTGTGTGGCTTCTGCTTTTAGCTGCAACAAACCAATAAAAAATGCGAGGAAAAAAATAAGCCACCTTCGATCGCCATCGATCAAGCAAGATAAGTCAATAAAAGTGGTTGTTATTCACTCTGTTATGTGATTGTGTTCATGTTAAGTCAACTGTTTGGATCTGAGAGTACCAGCTAGCTTCCTTGTAGTGTAACATATATGTGACCGCATGAAGGACAAAGAGGAGGAATTAGCTAGTCTGGGGTAGGAGCTCTCACACTGGCATAGCTGGTGAAAAAGAAAATGTGGGTCAAATACCAGTACATTTTCAGCAACCACTGGATAATTTCTAGTAGGTGCGGTGCATATAGCGTGTCCATGGACTGATATTTTTATTCTTGGAGAAATCATATTTTTGCAGCTATAAGGGATGACAACATGTCCTACATCCGAAGTGGATGTACTAATTAGGTCTCGTTTAATTATTGGAAATAGAAGGTCGGTGCAAATGCAACGTCGGTTTCCCTATGTGCCGCTATAGTTTTCCAAAGAATGCTCGTGACCATTTAGTGCGAGGACATGGCCCCGAAATAATGGTTGTGTGAGAGTAAGTCTCGGAGCGTTCTTTCTGCCTTTTCACTTGAACGTTAGGGAGAAACAACGCTGCAGTACTGCAAGCAGCACATTTAATGTAATGTCGCGCAGGATGCAAGTTTTATTGCGATTTGATATTTCAGCACAATGTTTACACGCTGTAAAAATAAA